>NW_017616635.1:707023-967023 GCF_001879475.1 Ipomoea nil
TGTTATTTAGAATTAAGCCCCAAGTGTCCAAAACACCAGCTTCCACATGTTCACCCTTCCTCAATGACCTCAACTCAATCATCAGTAAACGTTTGTCTCCATGTTTAAAAACAAATTCACACCTACAAAAATTTTTAGATATGAAGTAAAAAAATCAGTAAGTAAATACACACGCACATTAAGCATTACATAGACACACATTAAGCATTACATAGACGCACATTAAGCAGAAATTTCAGGCATATTAAGTATAAAACTCACACACATCACTAACATTTAATAGCACACAGGAAACACTAACCTGTTATGAAACTCATTTTACACATAAGAATTTCAAATGTAACTTACTTAATTGTATTATTGGCGGTATAAACCCAGTTGTTGAGCATGATTTCATTCGGAGTGTGCGGTGCAGTGAAGTTCAGGTTCATTGTAAAGCATGGATAGTCCATCGCATATATCTTTTTGATTTGCACACGGTGTGTTTGTAGTCTCTCCTCAACAGGTGTTGATGCTTCTTTTGCAGCTTCTTTAACACTTGTCTTGTTTGTATTCTGAGTCTTATGTGTTTTAAATTTTGTGGCAAGAGCATGTTTTCAACATGTTCTTTATTTGTACTGTCAGCATGGTTCTCTTCATCACGAGACTTAAACTGGTCATTCTTGTTCCCATTCGAAGTAGTCTGCTGAAGATCATCAACAACATAGCAAGCAGCAATATTTAAAACATCATCTGAGATACTAGTTTCTGTCTCTGCTTCCTTTAGATTGGAAGTAGCAACGGGGGTCACTATAGCACTATCAACATTGCTGCAAGTGGGGCTTGGGGTTGGTGTTTTTAAAAGGTTGAAACTAGGAATTTCATACAGCTGTTCTTCCAAATATTCTTTCCTTTTTTGTATTGCAAGGTCAATTGCAATATGTGTTTGTGGATCGCCCCAAAAGGAGTCTTGGCTGCTAAATGCTTCCCGGTCTTCATGGGAGAGACATGATTGCACGCCTTGAACTACAGGACTAAGTGCCTTTATAGCCATTGAATGCAGGTTTTTTAGATTCTCATTGTTTTCAAACATGGCTGGTGAATTTTTTTGAGTAGTCAATTAGGGTTACCATCTCACCAGAAAACCTTTGCAGAGACTGTGCATAACCAATGCAGAATTCCTGTTGTAAGAATTAATGTGCGTACGATTATGTCATAATGTGCGTGGAATAGGATCTTTAAATTTGCAAGCACATGAATTATTGTGTGTGTTATGGTAAAACATAATGTGCTTTACAATTATACAGTAATATAAGTGAAAGTAGCTTGAATAAAAATAAACAAAAAACGTCATAGAATGAAGAACAGACCTTCACTCTTTCAAGTGGCACATGTTGTACTTCAGTCTGTTTTTGACCGTTGACAGCAGGAAAAGCTTCCATTTCCGGTTGATTAGTACAATCAAATTCTTCTGAATACGTTTGAGTGGGCACAAACTGGGGATTACGTTTACGAATTCTGCCTCTTCCAAAAGCCCCAGACTTAAACTCTTCCAACTCTCGGTCTTTTAAATGTTTAGTTGTCCATCCTATTAAAGTTGGAATAACTCTTTTAACAGGTCTATGGAATTGTAACAGAACACGATCAACATAGTGTACCTGAATACAAATGACAAATGTTAGCAACATAAGGTACTATGTTTTGTATTTTAAATAGAACAAATACATATGTAAGACTTACAAGCATGAACAGGAGGGACCCGGGGAAATAACCAGTTGGGGTTGGTTGCCAAGCAAGAACTGCAGTATTCAATCGCTGCAATAGGCAGCGGCACCAATTGAATTCATGGATTTTGGTGATATCATTTAATGCCTCTAAGATGCGTGGACCAACATAGCCACTCTTAGGGCCATCAATGTACATAGAGCTTAGTATCACCATGAAGTGGATCTTGAACCATTCTCCTCCATCAGTGCACTCCATCATTGCTTTAATAGCCTCACCATATAGGACTTTGGTTGGGTTCTTTGGTTGAATCTTGGCTTTCCAATCCAAGAACAGTGGGAGAGTAGGAGACAACCTGTCTTTCTCATATGCAATTTCAATTGGTCCCCTTTGGAAGACCAAGGCAGATTCAACGTCATCTTCTGTCACATCAAGCTTGGAACCAGAGTGCAATGTTAAGGTTCCGTCCATTGGATCGTAGTTATGGAGTATCCAATAGCTCAGCTGTATTGGGAATTCAGTAATCTGTAGGCTAAGGATACTCCCAAAACCTATATCATTTACTGCAACTCGTTGTTCAGGACTAAAATCTTTCATTGCGTCAACCAACTTAGCTGATGATCCCCTGTTCTTAACTTCAAGCACACCGTCATAAATTCCTTGGTTTCTATTTTTTGATCGCTGTCTTTGTTTTCCAACCTGTACAGCCCCCCCAGATGATGTAGCAATAACCATATCTAATTTCTGCTGGCTTTTCCATTTTTTATCTATTTTTTTTTTTCAAAAAAATAAATAAATGCAAGGATGGGTAAATGCATGATCAATGTGTAGTAAGTTGAATGTAGTTTGCACAAGGAAAACAACATAAGTTATGTAACATAAAGATACGGGAGTTTTGAAAGTTAATGTGCGTTACGATAGTTCTTTATATACGTGTAAGTATAACTTATGCAGTGAGTCTGAAATTTAATGTGCGTTAGGTGAGTACATGTTATGCGCTATTGTAGTACTTATTGTGCGTTAAGTCGTAAAGTAAATTGAATACAAACATTACTCAAGGTGCGTGTTTAATAAAAACCTAATGTATCAATTCGAAGTTCAATTCGTTGAAAAAACATGTTTGTACAATTAGATACTAGTATGCGTCAATGAGTATATATATGTATATATATTGCAACAATTTAGCTCATAGCATGGTTGAAGTAGTATGACGTTGTGTTTGCATCTAAACTTTATTTTTTTGTATCATTCTAAGATAAACATGGAAATCATACCGTGTGTGAAATTAATCAGTAAACGATATTATTGGGATGAACAAGGGTCGAATTTACCTTGCATAGTAGCTGCTATTTGAGTAGATTTATCAGATTGTGGATGTTGTTAAAAAAAGTTTGGAATGGAGAATAATGACTGTAATCTGTAAAATTTTTTAAAATGATATTAGAATCTGAAGAACGCGAAGGTAGGAAGATTTCTGTGGAGTACTTGTGGAGTACTAATTCAGTTGTCTTAGAACCGGAGTGCGCGAAATTTGTTTGAAATGATAGAGCAGTGATATTTTTAAGTTGAATGCGCGAAATAAACTAACACAAAAGTATACCGAAGTAGTATTCTAACTGACACACATCAAAGAGATATGATACGCACATTAAGGATATACGAGACGCATATTAAAGATATAGGAGACGTTTATTAAAGATATTCGAGACGCATATTAAAGAGATATGATACGCATATTAAAAGAGTAATGAGAGAAATGATTTATCTTAATTGGTACTCAAACGAACGCACATTAAGATATGAGGTCCCGCACGTTGTTCGTTAGTAACTCGCACGTAATGATGAATATGAACGCACATTAATTTACTTGATTTTTTCCTTTGTTTTTAATAATTATTATTTTTCATGTTATTTTTAGTATGCAAATGAACGCACATTAAGATATGCAGTCACGCAAGTTGTAATGTGCACTAAAATATAACCTAATTTGCTTAACGTATCAAAAGGATTTTTATATAACAAAAATATATTAATGTTTGCTAATTACATAAACTAATACTAAGTGGGCTATTTGTTTTCAAGACCAGCTTTTTTTTTTGTTCTCAATGGACAATTGGTTATTTTCAGCATTTAAAATCGCTGCAATGTACTTGATCCTGAGATCATCAAGATCTTTTTTCTTTCCCTTCCTGATGCCACAGTCCCAATCGTTCGATCCAGTACCCATGTATGTTTCCATGTGGCGCATTGTAAATACACCACAGTCATCCTTGTTTGTTGAATCTCGACATCTCATCTCCATTCTTTTTATTGGAGCTTTTTTAAGTGTCTCTGAAGAAGTGTGCAGCATCCTACTGTTCAAATATCGCGGAAAATATTGTTGCTGCAATAAAATAGAAAATTTTAATTTTTTTAAAAAAATTATAATAAAATGTTAAAGTTTGTATAATGACTTAAAATGCGTGAGTCAATACTTACCAATGTACGAGGTAGATTGCCATATTTGTCTGTGCTAGTACCACCAACGGAGGAATTATCAAGTATATCAATCCGTGTATATCCAGGGAATATATCAATGCATATTACATAGATGTGATCAAATTGGATGACTGGAAAAAAGAACTGCAAGTTGGAATTTGTTATAAATGTGTTAGCACAGAGAAACAATAATTACAAATCTTATGTAAAGAATTTGGAATATAATATACCAAACGTCGGGTCAATGGATTATCATAAGCTTCAAGCTCCCCATCCACATCTTTTTTGAACTTATAGTAGAATTTATCAGTGATCTCTTCTGTTGGTGCATTCACAATACACTTTATCTACAAAATCATGACGTTTAGATATTAATTATACATTTCATTAATAAGTGATGTTATTTTATATATCTTTTTTTTGAAATCAAAGCCTGTGAAACCATATGTTATTGTGTGCATGCCTAAATGAAAAAGTTTACAATTACAGTTTCAATCCTATATATGCTTTAATATGTTATTAAATGTGCATGAAACTATAATCGGTTCAAAGAATAACTTACCACTGGATTTGTGGTAAAAAAAAATCTCTTAACTGAGTCTTTGGAACTGCAGTTATACTCCAAGTAGTTTAGGATCAAACTACATGTGTCTAACACTGCCGACTCAACATGCTCTTTCTTTAGCAGTGATTTCATATTGATCAAGAATAGGAGTTTTTCACCATTCTCAAACACTTTATTATAGCTACAAATATGCAAATAAAAATAATTAACATAATGATTAGAAAAAACAAAAAAATAATAAAATAAAAAATTCAAGTTATTAGCAGGATCAATTAGCAAAAAAATAAAATACGGATCTTAGGTATAACTTACTGAGTCGATTCGTCTGCCTTTTCAATCCAAACTTTAAGTGCTTTCTCAGTAGTAGTGATTGGTGATGAGAGTTGCACCTGTCTTAAAAAGAACGGGGATTTCAATGTTTCTGACCTTTTTCGTGTTCTCCGTCCTATCTGATGATGATCTTCAGCAGGCTCTGATATAGCCTTTCCAGCTTTCTTCGAAGCTGCTGCTTCTGGGACTATGTCTGCTTCATCACCAGGAGGCACTGCATCGAGAGGAAGATGAGCTGCTTGAACACTAGGACACGGCTTTGGTAAGCTTACAAGTTCTGAAAGACATACTGCATGCTCAGCATCCTTCGCATTCGCCCCGGCATCAATAGGTGACACTGGAAGATTTATTTCAATCTCACCTTGCTCTATGTCATATACTGAAATGTCTGGTGTGACTGTTAGGTGCTCTTCATTTCCAGCAGTCATAGTTTTCTCACACTCATCATCAGCATGTGTAACACTGTCTAGCAGTGAAACTTGTTCTGGAAGCCCAGCTTGCTCAACATCCTTAAGTCTAGTGTTTTTTGCAACGTCTGCACGAGCTTCACTGGCAACAGCCTTAATGTGCTCACTATCAACTTCCTCGGCTCTAGTTTGTTATGCAACGTTTGCAAGAGCTTCACTGGCAACAACATTAAACTACTCACTCTCAACCTCATCAACTCCAGTTCGTTCTTCAACGCCTGCATTAGATTCTCTGGCAACAGACGTAACCTGCTCACTTACAACCTGCTCAACTATAGTTTGTTCTATAACGTGTGCAAGAGCTTCTCTGGCAACAGCATCAACCTGCTCACCCTCTTTTTCAGCACATTCTGGCTGTTGGTCTGAATCCTCATGCTCCTCTTCTGAAACGTCGTCTTGTTGTTGTTCATTAAGGTAGATAGAGGAAACATGTGCAATATCATCCAGAGTATTTGTATGTAGTTGTGTTGGAATGGGGGTTGTTTGAAGGGGGCTAATTCCAAAGTATGAAGCAGGGATATCATAAGATTCCCTAATATATTTCAGCTTATTCTGTATTGCAAATTCAATTGCAGTACATGTTTCATGATCAAATGCACTTCTTTCCTCTTGGGAGAGAGTTGATTCCACCCCTGGAATTGCAGTAGCAAGTGCTTTGTGTGCAAGCGATTTCAGATTCCTGACCCTATCTTTGTTGTGAATGACGGAGGATGATCTGCTGTTATATTGAATAAGATTGTTCACCTCATCACAGAATTTTTTTAAACTCTGTTCATATGCAGTGCAGTATTCCTGTGTGGGAAATGAACGTTTGTATGATTATTACATGATGTGCATCAATATTAATTACATCTAACAGACCTTAATGTGCATCCTGTATTGTGTTAATGTGCTTTCAACCAATATGTATATAACCGTGGTAATATGCAAAGGATTATCAACTAGTGCGCGTCACAGTAAATCCTAACGTGCGTGATAAAAATACTAAACGTGCATATGACTATAACATAATATGTGTTTAAAAAAATATAAAAAATGAACATCCCTCCTCAGCATCAATCGTAACATCCTCTATCTCAGGGAGACTCTGAGCATCAACAGCAGGAATGTGAGAAGCTGGTTGGGTTGGTATATATTCTGGATTGCGTGGCTCGAGTCTTCCACGTCCAAATCCACCAGCTTCAGCTTCAGTCTTCTGCCGTTGCTTTAGAAGTGGAGTTGTCCATCCAACGAATGCCAGAATAGACCTCTTGACAGGTCGGTTGAAGCGGAGAATCACCCTATCAACATAATGTACCTGAATACAAATGAAAAGATCATTAAAATAAATATCTGCCACATTTTGCCTTTTTATTTTTTTTGCAGAAATTCAATATGCTTCAAAACTTACAAGCATAAACAGCATGCAACCGGGAAAATATCTCGTATATTTTTTCCGCCAACTGACAGCTGCAACACTCAAGGTTTGGAGGGTGAATCTGCACCAATTGAAATGGGGAATTTTGTCTACATTGTCCACAACTTCCAGAATATGTGGCTTAATATACCCATTTTTTGTACTTTCGATGTACATGGAGTTGAATAGAAGAATAAAATGGAATTTGAACCATCTCCCTCCATCAGTGCAGGCAAGCATTGCTTTAACAGCCTCCGAATACTTCACGGACAACAGTTTTTTTGCGACAATATTATTCTTCCACTCGTTGAACAATGCATTAGTAGAGGAGATCCTGTCTCCTTTGTATTTAATCTCAAGGGGTCCCCTAGGGAAGCCAAAAACAGCTTCCACATCATCTTCAGTTACGTCGAATGTTTCTTTTGAACGTAGAGTCAGCTTGCCTGGAATGCTGTCATAGTGAGTTAGGATCCAGTAACAAAGGTGGTTCGGGAACTCTTTGATTGTCAGATTTAAAAGACTTCCAAAGCCCATCTCCCGAACTGCATTTTTTTTTTTGTTCTGGACTAAATTTTGCAATGGCATTAACCAACCATTGAGGTTGTGTAACACACCCCAAAAACAAGACCTAAAAACAAGTCTTAACACATGCAGATTAACAACAAAACTAGCACAGCGGAAGATAAACGGAAACTGGATAAAAGAAATCCAAACAGGGGTGTTATGCCACGTATACCACACTAGGTAACGCTAAGGCGATAATCTGCAAGTGTATCACACTAACCCAAAACATCAGTCTAAAAACAATCTAAAACCATTGGCGTGCAGGCCACAAAAACACAGCGGTGCTAAAGATACAGGTGCTAAGCTACCAGGCTCTAGACATCGCGCTCGACTACTCAACACCGGAAAGATACAAAGATAAACATCGGGGCGACGCCCGGTCAATGAACAATGCTGGTAACCCACCAATACCGATAAGTATCATAATAGGTAGATATAAGATATAAAAACCATTTTCGAAACGGAATACATATATATATGTTAAAAGCCAAGATCAAAAGACAACACAAGACTCACCACTCATAAGGATAACATCGGGAACACATCCCAACCACAAAGGTTAACCACACACAAGGATAAAGACTCACCCAACGGCAACACATGCCAAAACACCACAAGCCTCCGTGACTACACACGTCACGAGAGAAGATCACACAACATCGGCTTTAAAAGCCCTCGCAACATCACCCATCGCGAGTTGGTATGCCTTCCTTATGCCTTGTTCCAACCTTATGGCTACCCCCAACCTTGTATCTTCTTTCCAACCATTACCTCCAGAATCCCCTGTACAGCCAAGTCCAACCTTATTCCGCCGGGACCGTCGTCCCCCACCAACAGACCACCAACGAACCACCACCAATCACGGCAACACATGCCCGGATAACACAATGTTATCCCCCAATCACGTGAACCTTTCTCGAAGGAACACAACTCCATAATCACGTCACGGCCACCATGAGGACCGCTGCAATACCTCGGTGACTAGCGTCCCATACCACTAATCGTGCAATCCAGGTAGAGCCACACACGCACCACCACTCACACGAATCAATCAACGGATTGCAAAGAAGGTATGAAACACAATCAATCAAGGAACGGGTCACAGCCCATCGACAACAACGATGAATAACTCAAGTTTTCATCAACCAAAACAGAAGGTACGAACAACACCCACGCTAGCATTAAGACAACGAACTAGCATGCTTAACAACGGGGAAACTCAAGATAGTTCGAGGAACACACAAGACACCTCTTGGTTCAACGAAAGACAATGTTGAACACTTAGCACGATTCAAGACACCAAAGATCCTACATGGATACCTACCATATAGCTCTAGACCTACGAAACATCAAGAAGACACTCAAATAGTTCCACAAAAGAACAACGGAAAGCCAAAAGATCAAACACCACGACAACCAAATCACGGGGAACAAATCCCGACATCACCACAACCATGTACCCGCGGGTGGACCCACGGGTAGTGCCCCACCCGTGGTCCTGCCCGCGGGAACAATATCCCACGAGGCTGTACCCGCGGGTAGGCCGGTGGGTGGTGCCCCGCCCGCCGTTCCGCCCGCGGGAACACACCTGTTCCACAACAAATCCCTTCGGGGATTTTCTCCTCCAAACACAAATTCAAGTCCAAAACATGCCAAATCTCACCAAACACAACAAAATGACTTGAACCAAGGAACATGCCAAGCAATGGCACAAAGGAATCCTAAACACAAGCTCTAGATATGCAATATCACAAGATAAATGCATAAACCCTCACATTTCATAGCAAAAACACAAGTAGAATCCAAGAAATCACATATAGGTAAGCAAAATAGGTTTTGTAGAGCATGGGTTACCTCTTGAAGACCAAAAGACTTCTCTTAACACCACAACAAGCTCTCCACTAAGCCCACTAGCAAAACCCACTTCAAGATCAAACCAAAAGATCATAAAGATCCTACCTTTAAGAAAAAGACAACTAAGATGGAACCAAAAAGACTAGACAAGCTTAGATCTTACCATTCTAGATGCCCAAATAGATGAAAGATTGAATCTTGGAAGCAAAACTTGGAATCTTGACAAAGGTCTCACTTGGCTTGAAGAACAAGCTACTCTTCATTTCTAGAGAGAAGGTAGATATATTTTTTTCTAGGAATTGTAAGGAATGAAATGAAGAAGTCTTCTAGGTTTAGATTACAACACTAGCTCTTGGTGAAAAGACAAGCATACCCTTACTAACTCTTAGAAAGTGTAAGGAACAAGGAAACTCCTCTCAAAGCACAAGGTACAACACAACTTAAAGATTGACTAGTCAAATTCTAGTCCTCGAGTATTAAAAATCAGGATTTTAGGAATCAATTCCTCAAGAGAAATAGAATTAATTACTCAATTAATTCATGGATTGGAGTGTGGATTTTTGGGGTGTCACATCCTCCCCCCTTCAAAGAAGTTTCGTCCCCGAAACTTGGGTACAACGAGTTAAAATGAAGGTAACAAGGAAACAAAATTGTGACGGATAGATTGAGCATCAAGAACTCTACCCTCAACACAACAACCAACTTCTAGCCAACAACCAAGAACTCAACAACTAACCCAAACAGCAACTAACAAACTAGCTAAACAACAAAACAACAAACAAAACAAGCAAGCACACAAAGCACACAACAACCTAACACCAAGCTACAACATCTAAGAAACAACAAGGAAGAAGTGAACGGGGTTACCACAACACCACTAGAACTCCTCACTCTGACTCTTCGGCCTCTTCAGACTCTTCTTCTTCGGCTTCATCTCTGTGACTTGAACTAGCTTCAATCTGATCCAGCCTCTGATGCACTGCGACAAACTGAGACTTCACAAACGCAAAGCCCTCGGCGATCAAACTGTTCTGCTGACGAAGCAAAGAGACGACGTCCTGCTCTCTCTTTGTGCGAACTTCTTTCCTTCTCTGGCTTTCCTCACTGTCGGATTCACTTACTTCAGCTTCGGCGATCTCCGGTGCTCCTTCTTCCTGATCTGCTTCCTCCTCAACTTCTTCGTCACCACCCAAACTGTGGACTGCAAGGCTCAACTTCCTGGCATGGATCCCAAGCCCGGCAGCTAACTCTGCTCTCTCAACAGGTGCTTTCCTTGCAACCTCTTCAAGCGTGATGTACTCACCACTATCCAACTGGAACAGATTACAACTCCGGAGATTGGTGGTATCCAACACCATCTTTCCCACGGCCTTCGGGGGACAACCATCCACGCTAACACCTTTCTTAACCAAAATCCAACTTAACACCATTCCATACGGCAAACTCTTCCGATTGTGATCCCGGCAAAACACCATGTGTTGCATCATCAAAGCAGGAAGGTTGAACTTAACCATATTCTTCAGACAGAAAGCAAAGGTACATTCCAACTTACCCAACAAACTGCTCTTATTGTTGTTAGGCAACAAGCAATCTGACACCAACATCACCAAGATCCTTTGTTCCGCAGGCGACCACTTCTTTTCCGGCCTCGAAGCTTGAGTGAAACCACTCGTACGGCCAAACAGATAACTCAAATAGTCACGGTCCCCCATGGTATCCGTACTAACCCAAGAATGACCACTGTACTGAGCCACTCCGGTAGTAGACAAACTCAACAACTGAGCTAACCTCTTCTCAGACAACACAACCTTCACACCTCTCACCTTAGAGGTGATCTCAAGCCTTTCACCTTCCTTCGTCACCACCATGTGGCGGTAAAACTCTTTCACCAAACTCGGGTAAGTCTCGGCCCTTATGGCAAGAAACCCATCTAACAAACCTTGAAACTTAAGCAAATCCAACAAGGAACTTGAAAAAGATTCCGGATCAAAAGCTTTACCTTCAAGCACAAGGTAGTGGACATCCACCCACTCCGCTTTCCTAGCCAAACTTGACCTTCTAGGCATGGTAGGAGATGATCCAAAGCTCAACAAACAAAGCCCACAACTTCTTCTTCTACGCTCACGCTGCCCGGCGATGCGGCTACAGCAGATTGGCGACGGCGGTGCGGCGAGGCTCCGACGGTGGCGAGACGGTGGTGCGACGGGCAGGTTGGTGGTGCTGGGTTGCGAAGGGAGCAACGGGATGGGGTGGTGTTGGGTAGCTCACGGGTAGGGAGAAGTAAAAAGGAGAAGAGAATTTGGGGAAAGAAATTAGGGATTTGAGTGAGATTGGGGAAAAAGATGATTAAATTTGGGGATTTTGAACAAAGTGGAATTTAAGGTTTAGGTGGAATTAAAATTGGTTAGGTTTCAAGAAGATATTTGGTTCAAGTGGTTTAGATGTTGGGTAGGAAAAGAAATAGGCTAGGGTTCAAAACTCAAAGGCCCAATTAAATATTAGGTTTGACTTATAGGCTACACAAGGAAAAATTTTGGTAGGGATTTGCTATTTTCCAAATCAAAGAATACTTGGAAAATTTAGGGAAAAGCACAAAGAATTGTTGTAAGAACAACCAAGTCCGGTCGAAGAATTGGGCTACACACAAGATAACTCAAGGATAGATGGCTACCACAAACAAGATACCAACTAAAGAAAAACACTTAGCAAGAAAATGGTCTATACCAAGCATCCAACGAAATACTAACAAGGAAAGCATGTCAAAGATTGCCAAACAAGGACAACTACGAAACACAAGATAGCACCTAAGGCAACAAAGAACACAATGCTCTCGGGGACACAAGGATAGGCTCGAAAACAAGGGTTACCTGCTAACTCCTCCTCCACCAGACCCTCCGACTCTGCCTGCAAACGCGCCATCACGAAAACTCTCCCAGGCGGCCTAGCTCCGACTGCTCCACGACCTGAACTCCCTCCTGGTGCTCCTCCGGCTCCCGGGGGTGGCGGCAACGCTCTCTGACCGGCAAGCTGGGGACACTCCGCGACTCTATGACCAGCAACCCCACAGCGAAAACACTTAAACGCCTGGCCATAGCAAACTTGGCCCGGATGCACCTTGCCACACTTGCGACAACCAACCGACTTAGCTTGAACCGCAGGCTCCATCCTAACAGGTCCTTGAGAAGAAGATGACACAACTCTAGCCGGAAAACTCGGTCGGGGCTTCTTGAAAGCAAAAGAATCTCCACTCTCAACTCTCTTCCTAGCCAACTCAAGCGAACTCTTCTGAAGCTGCTGAACACGAAACAGATCCGCGGCACACAGATACGCATCCTTGAGGGAATTGGGTCTACTCACCGTCAATGCTTTTCGTGCCTCATAATTCAGACCGACAACGAAACGCTCAACCTTGGCAAGCTCTGTAGGCACCAAAACCCTCGCGAAGCGCGCCAGCTCTAGGAACTTCTTGTGGTACTCCACCACAGATAGAGGTCCTTACTGCAGATGAAGGAACACATCAAACATGGCGGCTTGCACATACGCTGGGTAGAACCTTTCGCGCATTCTGTCCTTGAGCGCGGTCCAATCAAACCCAGGCTCTTCAAGGAGGGTCGGACTTTCATGAACCCACCAGAGATCAGCTTCTTGGCAGAAGTAGAACGTTGCCAGTTCTACTCTCCTCTCTTTGGGACAGCCCACCACGGTAAAAATCTTATCAAACACCCGTAGCCACTCTTCAAGGACTACAGGGTCTTCTTCACCGGCGAAGGAAGGCGGCCGATGCCCGGACACTAAACGACCCACATCGCGGTGCCCAGCAGGAGGCGGAGGCGGCACTGCTAGGTTGTTGTTCAACAGAGCTTCACTGAGCGACTGCATCGTCTGCGTCAGCTGATGGAGATTCTGAGCGAGCTACTCGTTGGTCGGGGTCTCTGGGGAGCGAGCGCGAGGACGGGGAGGCATCGCACTTCTGCTGCAACAACAAGGTTACCAAAAGACCAAGCAAACAAGCAAGATATAAAGCAACACACAGCTCACCGCGCAACCTAGAATCCTAAGCCTAACACTTAGCTTCTTAAGGTCGCTTAGAGGTCTCAAAACACACTTAAACACTTAGAAAGTCTAGACTTAACTCTTCCTAGGCTCTAAACCAAGGCTCTGATACCAACTGTAACACCCCTGTTGAACTCTAAAGAAGGAAGTGTATATATGTATTGCAATCGTAGAACTCAATGAATAGAGTACAGGAAGCCTATGGTTATATACAAGCTAAAGGGGAACTCCTAACCACTTATTTCAAAATTCAAATGGGTAGTTAGGAGACTTCCTCTAACAACTTGCTAACACTCCCCCTCAAGTTGGAGCATAGATATCAAACATGCCCAACTTGTTACATATATATGAAACCCGACTTTTACACAATCCTTTCGTGAATATGTCAGCCAGTTGATCACCGCTCCGAACGTGTGTAAGTGATATGAGTCCTTGCTCCACTTTTTCCCGTACAAAATGGCAGTAAACTTCAATATGCTTCGTCCGCTCGTGAAAGACCGGATTATTCGCGATGTGTATGGCAGCACAGTTATCACACCACAAATCTACCAGTAACTTCACTTCAACACCCACTTCTTTTAGAATGTTACGCACCCAGACTATTTCGCTTGTCACATGAGCCATAGCTCGGCATTCCGATTCAGCACTCGAACGTGACACCACATTCTGCTTCTTACTCTTCCACGAGACCAAATTGCCTCCTACAAACACACAATAACCTGTCATAGACTTCCAGTCACCTGGTGAACCAGCCCAGTCTGCATCGGAGAATGCCTCAACACGCATATACCCGTGGTCAGCATAAAGGATCCCTTTTCCAGGAGAACCTTTCAAATATTTCACAATCCGAACCGCCGCTTCCCAGTGAGTCTGGGTCGGTGCACTCATGAATTGACTAACCACACTCACTGGAAATGCAATATCTGGACGGGTAATTGTGAGATAATTTAGTTTTCCCACTAACCTCCTGTACCTCTCCGGATCTTCAAACGGCTCCCCTTCTCCTGCCAGTAACTTTACGCCTTGATCCATGGGCGTATCACACGGTTTTGACCCAAGCAGCCCCGTGTCTCCGAGCAAGTCCAACACATATTTCCTCTGTGAGAGGAATATTCCTTTCTTAGAGCATGCAACTTCAATTCCCAGAAAGTACTTCAACACTCCCAGATCCTTAGTATGGAACTCAGATCCGAGAAAAGACTTGAGCGCCTCAATCCCACTTGCATCACTGCCTGTAATAACAATATCATCTACATATACTATCAACAAAACACACCCATAGTTAGTATGTTTGTAAAAGACAGTATGATCATAGGCACTTCTCTGCATTCCAAACTCAACAACTGCATTGCTAAACCGCCCAAACCACGCACGCGGAGACTGCTTCAGCCCATATAAGGACCTCTTCAGCTTGCACACTTTCCCAGACTCCCCCTGAGCAACAAACCCCGGTGGTTGCTCCATATAAACCTCCTCACGCAAGTAGCCATGTAGGAAAGCGTTCTTCACATCAAGCTGATGCAAGGGCCAATGACTCGAAGCTGCCAAAGAGATAAATATCCGCACAGAAGTTAACTTGGCCACTGGAGAGAACGTCTCGGTATAATCTATACCATACGTCTGGGCGTACCCCTTTGCCACCAAGCGCGCTTTGAGTCTAGCCACAGAACCATCCGGGTTCATTTTCACCACATACACCCATTTACACCCAATAGCAACCTTACCAGGGGGAAGTTGTACTAGATCCCAGGTCTGGTTCTCCTCAAGGGCGTCTACCTCCTCTACCATCGCACGCCTCCAACCATCATGAGACATTGCCTGAGTCAAAGATTTCGGAACAGGAACAGACTCTAACTGGGACACAAAAGCACGTGAAGACGTCGATAAATTGGTATATGACATAAAGGACGGAACGGGACGAACATAACGACGCGTACCTTTCCGAACAGCGATAGGGACATCCTGGTCTGTCGACGAAGATTCTGGTAAGGGAGGATTTACTGGTGGAACCGGTGGGGCTGCACGCGTATCACCTTCTCTGGGCCGCCTGTGATAGACCTGCGTAACAGGAGGCCTAGAATCCACTCATACGGAGTCAGGAATAGTAACAATATATGTCAGAAAATCATCTGTCTCGGAACTACAATCAGACGAACTGGAGAACTCCTCTCTGAATAGAGTATTCTCGAAGAATGAGACATCTGCAGAAACCAGGTATCGCCCCAAATCCGGGGAGTAACACCGATACCCTTTTTGAGTACTTGAATATCCCAGGAAAATACATTTTAATGACTTAGGATTGAGTTTCCCTCTTTGAGGACGAATATCCTGGACAAAACACGTACACCCAAACACTTTAGGAGGGAGGCAGAACAACGGTTTGGATGGATAGACGAAATGACAAGGACTCTGACCCCCAAGAACCCTTGTAGGTAGGCGGTTTATTAAGAAACACGCTGTATGAACAACATCTGCCCAGTAAACCCTAGGGACTTTCATTTGAAACAACAACGCCCTAGCAACCTCCAACAGATGGCGGTTCTTGCGTTCTGCCACACCATTATGTTGGGGAGTGCTGACACAAGACGACTGATGTACCATCCCATTCTGACTCATATAACTTGAGAAGGAACGAGAAAAATACTCAGTCCCATTATCACTCCGCAACACCTGTATCATTTTATTGAACTGTGTTTTGACCATCGCACAGAAATTACAAAAGATCCCAAACAACTCATCTCTAGATTTCATGAGGTATAGCCAAGTGTGTCTTGAGAAATCGTCTACAAAAGTTACAAAATATTTAAACCCAGATTTTGATACTACTCGACATGGCCCCCATATATCTGAGTGAACCAACTGAAATAGAGACTCGACTCTATTATTGACTCTAGGAGGGTATGGCACCCGACAATGCTTAGCAAGCTCGCATGACTCACATTGCAAGCTAGATAGAGATTCTAACCCCGGACACAACTACTTTAAGACAGACAAAGGCGGATGACCATACCGGGAGTGCAATTGCAACGGGGACATATTTCCCAATAAACCAACCGGAACACCTCCAGAATCTTTGGACAGCCGCTCTAACACGTACAGCCCACCGACCTCCTTCCCTTTACCAATAATCGTCTTCGTCAACAGATCCTGAAACAGACAATATCCAGGGAAGAACATGACACAACAATTTAGGTCCCGGGTAATTTGACTAATTGACAATAAATTGAACGGGAATTTTGGGAGATATAACACAGAGGTGAGAGGTAACGACGAACTAACACTCACACTACCTTTACCTAAAACAGAGGTAGATGAACCATCTGCTAAGGTAACGGTAGGACCGTATTTAAGGGAACAATATTCGGAAAACATACTTAGATTACCTGACATGTGGTCACTGGCTCCAGAATCAATGACCACTGTCGAGACGAGGAGGAAACACAAGCAATAGGATTACCTGTTTGAACAAAGGTAGCTGACGGAGACGGCAATGACCCTGGACTAGCGGGAGACTGCGAGGAAGACAAATTCAACTGATTAAACAAAGCCATCTCTTCCTGAGTTATCATAACCGTCCCTTCTGGTTTAGAGGCAGAATTAGCAAACCTCCTATGGTCTGAGAGTTGTGGGCATTGGTTACGTAGATGACCAGGATCACCACATTTATAACAAGCCCTTTGCCCCCGACCTCCTCCGCGCCCTCTACCTCGTCCCCTGGACCGACCTCCTCGATTATCAGTCCCACTATCTCCCTGTGAGAAAAAGACTTGTTTCTCCAACGTACTCTCAGTACCAAGATTCACTGACGCATTTTGAACCATAGAAAAAACTTGGTCGAGCGAGTCTAACTCCTTATTCCCCAATAATTGTGATTTCAAAACATCGTACTCCTTATCCAATCCAGAAATCCAACTAAAAATATGCAATTGATCACGTTGTTTCTTCATTTTATCCACTTTATCAGTAATTGGCATAGCAGCACATAATGCCTCACTCACATTCTTGAAGTCATAATAGTAATCCCTGATGTCCCGCCCTTTTTGAGACGGTCGATGAACCTCCTGGGATAACTGATATAACTTCCTTAAATTATTTGCCCCGCTAAACCACTGATTCACTAACTCCCACACTTCCTTCGCACTCTTACAGTGCGGTAAAGATAGGATTATCTTCCTATCAATACAATTTATTATACGCGAAAACAATGCGTCATCATCTTTCTGCCACGCTTGGGCTTCGGTAGGGTCATCCGGACATGTCTCAACTAAATGTCCAGCTTTACCCATACCCTTCAAGTTCACTTCAACTAGGAACTTCCATTCCCCAAAATTGGACCCATCAGGTGCCAACACCAAATCAACCAATTTAGATTGTGTTGACACCACTGTAATAGTCCTATTTTCTGCCATAATAAACACACAAAAGACCAACCTGGAAACGCAGCTTTTACTTCTTATGCAGATGACAAAACACAACCCAGCTTCACTTCTCACGTAGCAAAGCAGATCTGGAAAAAAACATCAATTCCCTGGCAGCAACGCAGGTCTGGAAACCAGTCCACTCAACATCCCCTCAACACCGGACGGAGATGTTCATATAGGAGTGTCAGGCTCACGGAGACGATCCCAGCCGCGTCGGCGGCGACCGGAGGCGAGGTCGGAGAACACCGCACGCGCCGGCGCGTGACGTCGGAGCTCCGGGAGTGCGGCGGCGCGTGGACCTTCCGATGACTGCTCCGATCCTCCCGGCGGCGGCGCCTCCTCGTTCCGACCAAAGCCCACCACCCACATCTACTGCTCTGATACCATGTTGAACTCTAAAGAAGGAAGTGTATATATGTATTGCAATCGTAGAACTCAATGAATAGAGTACAGGAAGCCTATGGTTATATACAAGCTAAAGGGGAACTCCTAACCACTTATTTCAAAATTCAAATGGGTAGTTAGGAGACTTCCTCTAACAACTTGCTAACAACCCCCCAAAAACAAGACCTAAAAACAAGTCTTAACACATGCATATTAACAACAAAACTAGCACAGCGGAAGATAAACGGAAACTGGATAAAAGAAATCCAAACAGGGGTGTTATGCCACGTATACCACACTAGGTAACGCTAAGGCGATAATCTGCAAGTGTATCACACTAACCCAAAACATCAGTCTAAAAACAATCTAAAACCATTGGCGCGCAGGCCACAAAAACACAGCGGTGCTAAAGATACAGGTGCTAAGCTACTAGGCTCTAGACATCGCGCTCGACTACTCAACACCTGAAAGATACAAAGATAAACATCGGGGCGACGCCCGGTCAGCGAACAATGCTGGTAACCCACCAATACCGATAAGTATCATAATAGGTAGATATAAGATATAAAAACCATTTTCGAAACGGAATACATATATATATGTCAAAAGCCAAGATCAAAAGACAACACAAGACTCACCACTCATAAGGATAACATCGGGAACACATCCCAACCACAAAGGTTAACCACACACAAGGATAAAGACTCACCCAACGGCAACACATGCCAAAACACCACAAGCCTCCGTGACTACACACGTCACGAGAGAAGATCACACAACATCGGCTTTAAAAGCCCTCGCAACATCACCCATCGCGAGTTGGTATGCCTTCCTTATGCCTTGTTCCAACCTTATGGCTACCCCCAACCTTGTATCTTCTTTCCAACCATTACCTCCAGAATCCCCTGTACAGCCAAGTCCAACCTTATTCCGCCGGGATCGTCATCCCCCACCAACAGATCACCAACGAACCACCACCAATCACGGCAACACATGCCCGGATAACACAATGTTATCCCCCAATCACGTGAACCTTTCTCGAAGGAACACAACTCCATAATCACGTCACGGCTACCACAAGGACCGCTGCAATACCTCGGTGACTAGCGTCCCATACCACTAATCGTGCAATCCAGGTAGAGCCACACACGCACCACCACTCACACTAATCAATCAACGGATTGCAAAGAAGGTTTGAAACACACTCAATCAAGGAACGGGTCACAGCCCATCGACAACAACGATGAATAACACAAGTTATCATCAACCAAAACAGAAGGTACGAACAACACCCACGCTAGCATTAAGTGTAACACCCCAGATTTTCAAGACATTTAAGACTTATAAAATAAGGGTGAAATCTCATTAAATCCCAAAACATAATACAAGAGTAAGGGGTGCTATGCCACACCTGAGCTAGAGAACTCAGGTGCACAAGCTAACTAACTAATATCCTCAATAATGTAAATGCATAAGCATGGCACGCAGGCCGAGAGGGAAGCTATCTACTTCTACGTTCCAAGTTCTAGCGCGCTCCAGTGACTTATTCTTCTGTGCCTGAAAGCCAAATATATCTGTTCAGCGAGAGATGCTGGTAACCCACTCCAACGCGTTGAAATACATTACATATAGAGATATATATAGATATACGAAAACCATTTTGAGCATGAAGATATGTCCTACGAACTCTAGCTTTAAAACCGGGAATGACTCGACAGATAAGGCCAGACACAAGCAACAGTTATAACGAGCATATGCAGTTCTCAACAGATAAGGCAGATAAAGCTGAGCACCATTAATAATCATAACCCAACGTAAACAATCCCCAACATAGATCCCATAGTCACAACCCCCAAGATACTCATAATCACAACTCATCCATATCTCAACACATAGCACACTTTGTTGGCGCCACAGGACCAATCGCATGCCCATACATGAGGGTCAGCGCATATAGCTCTGACACGGCCTCGCAGCACCCTGCCCCGTATCGCAACACGGAGGGGTCGATCGCAACCGACCGATGAACCGCAGCTCATCATAATTTTTGATCGCAACCAAACAGTGGACCGCAGCCCAAGAGAATATCATCTGACCGCAGCCAGGAAAGTATGAACAGCAGCTCATGTGGAAACGTTTGATCGCAACCAAACGGTGGACCGCAGCCCAAGAGTATACATCTAACCGCAGCCAGCTTCTGAACCGCAGCTCAGGAATAACCAATCCGATTGCAACCGAATTGGGGTACCATGCACACATAACACATAGCAAGCACATGCAACCCACATTAACACATTGGGAAGGGGGAGAAAACGTATAACAAAACCTATGCGTGATCCTTCACATACTAAGAATAATCCTAAGGGGTTCATGCTTCTTCCACCTAGGTCAACGGGATACCAATTCAACTAGCATGCAATATATAAGACTCCTACAACCTACGAACGGTACCCGAAACATCAAACTAGACACATGCACGATAGACGGAGTCCGTTGGGACACCACGGGGGTCGGGGAAACATCAAACGGGGAAGTCGGGGTCCCAAGTGGGAATTTCCAGCGGGTAGCCGGTGGGTGGGGGGCCACCCGCCGGCTGCCCACCGGTAACACTGTTCCGGGCAGCGGGTCGCCGGCGGGCAGCTGCCCGCCCGCCGGCTGCCCGCTGCCGGGTCTGCCCTCTTTTGACCGCGGGTAGGTGGCGGGTCCCCTACCCCCCACCTACCCCCCACTGACTCTTTATACACAAAACGCCCCGGGAACCATTGTGGAACCCGAAACCATGCTTAGACACTTTACAACGCAATTAACGATTAACACGTAGACAATCAACGGATCAAATACGAGAAACGTATGACACATAACCTATCATGCTTTTCTAAACATAATTGACACCCAAACATGCGATTTCCCCACCTGATACACCAAGAATAATATCATACGATACAACCTAGGGTTCTAATCACTTTTACATCAACAAGAATACGGTTCGTCTTCTAATTACAAGATTCGGTACAAATAACACATAAGCATCAAGAACGCCATACAATTATCAAGAGCAACATATAATCATCAAGAACTCCACATAATCGTTAAGAACACCATAATTATCAAGAATCTCCCGATATCAAGATCACCCATGGAATTATCCCATCAATCATCAATAATAACATCACAAATCGTCAATACACAATAATATGGGGAAATCCTACGGGGGAAATCATAACTATGAAAATAGGTTTTGTTGAGACATGGGTTACCTCTTAGCCTTAATTAATTCCTTGGCTATGAAGGGTCTTTCTTTAAGCTTCCTTGCTTTCTTGATTTCTCATAAGGGGATTCTTGGAGCTCTTTTGGGGTGGTGGGGCGTTAATCTTGTGGGGAGGGTTCTAGGTGCCTCTTAAGTCCCCTATTTATATATTTAGGTGTCCTAGTTAGGAACTAATATTATGGGCTTGCTAGTTCTATTTCTTTTGGGACTAAGGATTGGGTTTAGGGATAAGGGCCCGTGGACTATGGTGGGCCTTCCTAATTAATTATTGTGATTTAATTCTTTCTTTTGGGTAATTGATTAAATGATTTAATTGATCTTAGGGGTCGTAACACGGGGTGTTACACTCTCCCCCCCTTATCGGGACGCTTCGTCCCCGAAGCTTGGTCCTTGCCGAGTGACTTTCTCTTAGTTACCTGGTGTGAAAAGTTCAGGGTAGCGTTCCCTCATTGTGTCTTTGAGCTCCCACGTTGCTTCCTCGGTCCCATGGTTGGTCCAGAGGACTTTTACCATTTCTATGGCTCGGCGACGGGTGTTTCTTGTCTTGGAGTCCAGGATCCACACGGGTCTTTCTTCGTATACTAGTGACTCGTCGAGGTTCACGACCTCGGGTTGAAGCACGTGGCTCGGGTCGTGTACGTATTTCTTTAGCTGGGATATGTGGAATACGTTGTGTACTCGTTCTAGTTCGACGGGTAGGGCGAGGCGATAGGCTAGGTTCCCAACTTTTTCCATGATTTCATAGGGGCCGATAAATCGAGGGCTGAGCTTTCCTTTCCTTCCGAATCTCATCACCCCTCGTGTGGGCGAGATTCTCAACCAGACCTTGTCCCCGGTGTTGAACTCGGCTTGTTTCCTCTTTAGGTCGGCATAGGACTTTTGGCGGTCCTGGGCAGCCTTCATCCTCTCCCGAATGTGCTTGACCTTGGTGATTGTATCCTGCATGTGTTGGGGCCCTAGTGTTATTGGGTCGACCATGTCTTCCCAACATAAGGGGGTTCTGCATTTTTGTCCGTATAGAGCTTCGTAGGGTGCCATGCGAATGCTTGCGTGGTAGCTGTTGTTGTATGAGAATTCAATAAGGTCTAGGTGTTCCTCCCATGTCCCTTGAAAGTCCAACACGCAGGCTCTTAGCATGTCTTCGAGAGTCTGAATGGTCCTCTCGGTTTGGCCGTCCGTGGTGGGGTGGAAAGCAGTGCTTAGTTTTAGTTGTGTCCCCAAGGCTAGTTGCAGTGATTTCCAGAATTGTGAGAGGAACCTGGAGTCCCTATCGGATACGATGTTTCGGGGGACTCCGTGATACTTCACTACCCGGCTCAAGTAGGCTTGGGCTAGTTGTGTCATTGTCCATGTTTCCTTCATGGCGATGAATCGCGCTATTTTGGTTAGTCGGTCCACTACAACCCAAATCTTATCCTTGCCGGTCTTCGTTGGGGGTAGTCCTCCGACGAAATACATGGATATGGAATTCCACTTTCCTTGTGGTATCTCAAGGGGTTGTACGAGTCCCTTGGGTTTGCATCGTTCGGCCTTCACCCTTTGGCAATTCAGACACCTGGCCACGAAATCCACGATTTCCTTTTTCATGTTGGGCCACCAAAACGACCTTTTTACATCTTGGTATAGCTTGTCACCCCCTGGGTGAACCAAGTATGGGGAGTTGTGTCCTTCCTCCAAGATTTGTTGCTTCAAGTGGGGGTGCGTTGAGGGCACGCACCACCTACCTTGGTAACGGAGACTGCCGTCTTCGTGTATTTTGAAGGGTCCTTCCTTCCCCTGGGTTAGGTCGAGGCGGATTTTATCTATTTCCGGATCCTGCTGTTGCCCTATTTTGATTTCCTCAAAGAGTGTAGGTATGACTCGTATGTTGAATTAGTGGATGTCGGGGTGGTTTTGACCTTGTTTTATTATTTCCAAATTCAGTCTTTGGAAGTCCCTGTACAGTTGGTCCGGTAGGATCCAAGTGGTGTTGAGGGAGTGGTTAGTCTTCCTGTTTAGGGCATCCGCCACCACGTTAGCTTTTCCCTCATGGTATTGGATGTCCAGGTCGTAATCCTTTATGAGTTCTAACCACCTCCGTTGTCTCATGTTTAGGTCTTTCTGGGTGAAGATGTACTTTAGGCTCTTTTGGTCCGTGTAAATCTTGCATTGCACCCCGTATAAGTAATGCCTCCAAATTTTTAGTGCGAACACGATGGCGGCTAGCTCGAGGTCGTGGGTGGGATAGTTTTCTTCGTGGGTTTTGAGCTGCCTGGATGCGTAGGCTATTACTCGGCCTTTTTGCATTAGCACGCACCCCAACCCCTTCTTGGATGCGTCACTGAAGACCTCGAATCCTTCCTCCCCGGAGGGGATGGCGAGTATGGGTGCCGTGGTTAACTTATCTTTCAATTCTTGAAAGGCCGATGCGCAGTCGTTGTCCCATTGGAAGGGGGTTTCCTTTTTCATGAGTTTGTTGAGGGGTTGGGCTATCCTGGTGAAGTCGGGTACAAATTTCCTGTAGTAGCCTGCCAAGCCTAGGAAGCTTCGGACTTCGGTGAGTGAGCTTGGTGTGGTCCATTCTTTAACGGCGCGGATTTTGGCGGGGTCCACCTTAATCCCTTCCTTGGTTATCACGTGACCCAGGAAGGCCACGCTGTCTTTCCAAAATTCGCATTTAGAGAACTTGGCGTATAGTTGGTGCTCCCTTAGAGTTTGCAGGGTTATGCAGAGGTGTCTTTCATGTTCTTCCTTGTTTCGGGAGTAGACTAGGATGTCATCAATGAATACGATGACGAAGTCATCCAAGTGGGGTCGAAATACTCGGTTCATGAGGTCCATGAATATGGCAGGCGCGTTGGTGAGTCTGAAGGGCATTACGGTGAATTCATAGTGGCCGTAACGTGTCCGGAAGGCTGTTTTCTGGATGTCCGGTTTGGCCACCTGTATTTGGTGATACCCGGATCTTTGATCAATCTTTGAGAATACCCCTGCCCCTTTAAGTTGGTCGAACAAGTCGTCGATTCGGGGAAGGGGGTACTTATTCTTTATCGTGACTTGGTTAAGTTCCCTGGAGTCGATGCATAGGCGCATGCTCCCATCCTTTTTTTTAACAAACAACACTGGCACTCCCCATGGGGAGGTGCTAGGACGGATGTAGTCCTTGTCTAGCAATTCTTGCAGTTGCGTCTTTAGTTCCTTCATTTCTTTTGGTGCTAATCGGTAGGGAGGCTTAGAAATTGGGGCAGCGCCCGGTACGAGATCTATGGTGAACTCGACTTCTCTGACTGGGGGTGCCCCGGGGATTTCGTCCGGAAAGACGTCGGTGAATTCGTTTACCACTGGGATGGTTTGTGGTTCGGGGGTTTTGGTGCTGAGGTCCTCGACCGAACATAGGAAGACCTCGCTTCCCTTGTTTAGGTATTTCTTCATTTTCATCATGTTCACCACTTTGATCCCGGCTTCCTGGTGGGTTCCATGGTAAGATACCCTCTTACCGTTTGGTCCTCGTAGGACCACTTTTTGTTCTCCGCATAGGATTTGTGCTTGGTATTTCCCTAGCCAATCCATGCCCAAAATCACTTGTACCCCGTCCAGTTTGAATCGGATTAAGTTGCTGGGAAATTCCACCCCTTGTATGGTGATCATTATATTCTTGTACATGCGGTCGCATTCTAGGATTTCGCCGGAGGCCACTTTGACCTGGAGTCAGACCTTGGTGCTGGTGTTGAGGCCGAGCCGAGTGGCAAACTCGGTTGCTATAAACGAGTTGGTAGCCCCCGAGTCAAATAACACTGTGGCAGGGGTGGTGTGTACTAGGAAGGTTCCGGAGACTATGTTGCTATCCCCAATTTTGGCTTTGCTTAGAGTGAGGATTTTTCCTTGAGCGGTTGGCGCTGTGACTTGGCGGGGTGAGGCGGCCCTGGGGCTTTTAAGGCCGCGGGTGGGGTTCATGTGATTTCCTTTTGTTTCCCAGGCGTGTTTCCCGGGGTTGGTTTGACACTTGTTGTAGTTGGGATGCCTTGGCATAGGCTTCCCCGAGGGTTCCTGGCTTTTGTGTGGCCAGGGCTTTTTGATATTTGGGGTCAAGGTCGGTTATGAACCTTTCGATCCTGATCCTTTCGGTGGGTACTAGCTCGGGGATGAGGCAGCCAGTCGGTGGAATTGTTGGTAGTTTTCCGTGATCGAGGTTGCACCTTGTCTTAGGTGGAGGAATTCTTCGTATATGGTGGCTCTTAGGTGGTTGGGATAGAATTGTTCTCGTAGTCGCGCCTTTAAGGTTTCCCAGTTGAATCCAGGGTCTTGTTCGCAGGTGGGTCCTTCGTGAGCCCACCAGGTGTCGGCCTCGTGTCTGAAGTAGAAGGAGGCCATTCTTACTTGGTGGTCCTCGGGGTATTTAGTTGCCCTGAATATCTTGTCGAAAGTCCCGATCCACTCCTCGAGGGTCGTGGGGTCTTCGTTTCCTGAGAGGGTGGGTGGTTGGTGCGTCGAGAATTGGTGGTGAATTTCCAAGTTCTCGTTGGGTAAAGGCGGGGGAGCGGTAGTACTTAGTGCCTGGGCAATTTGGGCCAGGCGTTGCAGATTCTGAGCCAGGAATTCCTCAGTGCCATCCTGGAGTTCATAGGTCGATGTTATTTTGCGTTCTTACCTTGATGCAATAAGCGAAGGGGGGAGTTTCTTTAAGTTAGAAAGGGATAAAGTGAGGAGAGGTTATGTGTAGGTTTCACAATCTCACCGCGCGTCCTGAGATTCCTAAATCCTATGTTCCTAAGTACCTAATGTTTAAGCTTAATGTCCTAAGGTCTGATCATAAGAGTCTTTTCCTAGGGTCATCTTTAGGCTCTGATACCAACTGTAACACCCCAGATTTTCAAGACATTTAAGACTTATAAAATAAGGGTGAAATCTCATTAAATCCCAAAACATAATACAAGAGTACGGGGTGCTATGCCACACCTGAGCTAGAGAACTCAGGGGCACAAGCTAACTAACTAATATCCTCAATAATGTAAATGCATAAGCATGGCACGCAGGCCGAGAGGGAAGCTATCTACTTCTACATTCCAAGTTCTAGCGCGCTCCAGTGACTTATTCTTCTGTGCCTGAAAGCCAAATATATCTGTTCAGCGAGAGATGCTGGTAACCCACTCCAACGCGTTGAAATACATTACATATAGAGATATATATAGATATACGAAAACCATTTTGAGCATGAAGATATATCCTACGAACTCTAGCTTTTAAATCCGGGGATGACTCGACAGATAAGGCTAGACACAAGCAACAGTTATAACAAGCTTATACAATCCACAACAGGCAAGACAGATAAAGCTGAGCACCATTAATAATCATAACCCAATGTAAACAATCCCCAACATAGATCCCATAGTCACAACCCCCAAGATACTCATAATCACAACTCATCCATATCTCAACACATAGCACACTTTGTGGCGCCACAAGACCAATCGCATGCCCATACATGAGGGTCAGCGCATATAGCTCTGACACGGCCCCGCAGCACCCTTCCCCGTATCGCAACACGGAGGGGTCGATCGCAACCGACCGATGAACCGCAGCTCATCATAATGTTTGATCGCAAACAAACAGTGGACCGCAGCCCAAGAGAATGTCATCTGACCGCAGCCAGGAAAGTGTGAACCGCAGCTCATGTGGAAACGTTTGATCGCAGCCCAAGAGTGTACATCTGACCGCAGCCAGCTTCTGAACCGCAGCTCAGGAATAACCAATCCGATCGCAACCGAATTGGGGTACCATGCACACATAACACATAGCAAGCACATGCAACCCACATTAACACATTGGGAATGGGAGAAAACGTATAACAAAACCTATGCGTGATCCTTCACATACTAAGAATAATCCTAAGGGGTTCATGCTTCTTCCACCTAGGTCAACGGGATACCAATTCAACTAGCATGCAATATATAAGACTCCTACAACCTACGAACGATACCCGAAACATCAAAATAGACACAGGCACGATAGACGGAGTCCGTTGGGAGACCACGGGGGTCGGGGAAACATCAAACGGGGAAGTCGGGGTCCCAAGTGGGAATTTCCAGCGGGTAGCCGGTGGGTGGGGGGCCACCCGCCGGCTGCCCGCCGGTAACACTGTTCCGGGCAGCGGGTCGCCGGCGGGCAGCTGCCCGCACGCCGGCTGCCCGCTGCCGGGTCTGCCCTCTTTTGACCGCGGGTAGGTGGCGGGTCCCCTACCCCGCACCTACCCCCACTGACTCTTTATACACAAAACGCCCCGGGAACCATTGTGGAACCCGAAACCATGCTTAGACACTTTACAACGCAATTAACGATCAACACGTAGACAATCAACGGATCAAATACGAGAAACGTACGGCACATAACCTATCATGCTTTTCTAAACATAATTGACACCCAAACATGCGATTTCCCCACCCGATACACCAAGAATAATATCATACGATACAACCTAGGGTTCTAATCACTTTTACATCAACAAGAATACGGTTCGTCTTCTAATTACAAGATTCGGTACAAATAACACATAAGCATCAAGAACGCCATACAATTATCAAGAGCAACATATAATCATCAAGAACTCCACATAATCGTTAAGAACACCATAATTATCAAGAATCTCCCGATATCAAGATCACCCATGGAATTATCCCATCAATCATCAATAATAACATCACAAATCGTCAATACACAATAATATGGGGAAATACTACGGGGGAAATCATAACTATGAAAATAGGTTTTGTTGAGACATGGGTTACCTCTTAGCCTTAATTAATTCCTTGGCTATGAAGGGTCTTTCTTTAAGCTTCCTTGCTTTCTTGATTTCTCCTAAGGGGATTCTTGGAGCTCTTTTGGGGTGGTGGGGCGTTAATCTTGTGGGGAGGGTTCTAGGTGCCTCTTAAGTCCCCTATTTATATATTTAGGTGTCCTAGTTAGGAACTAATATTATGGGCTTGCTAGTTCTATTTCTTTTGGGACTAAGGATTGGGTTTAGGGATAAGGGCCCGTGGACTATGGTGGGCCTTCCTAATTAATTATTGTGATTTAATTCTTTATTTTGGGTAATTGATTAAATGATTTAATTGATCTTAGGGGTTGTAACACGGGGTGTTACATTAAGACAACGAACTAGCATGATTAACAACGGGGAAACTCAAGATAGTTCCGAGGAACACACAAGACACCTCTTGGTTCAACGAAACACAATGTTGAACACTTAGCACGATTCAAGACACCAAAGATCCTACATGGATACCTACCATATAGCTCTAGACCTACGAAATATCAATAAGACACTCAAATAGTTCCACAAAAGAACAACGGAAATCCAAAAGATCAAACACCACGACAACCAAATCACGGAGAACAAATCCCGACATCACCACAACCATGTACCCACGGGTAGTGCCCCACCCGTGGTCCCGCCCGCGGGAACAATATCCCACGAGGCTGTACCCGCGGGTAGGCCGGCGAGTGGTGCCCCGCCCGCGGGAACACACCTGTTCCACAACAAATCCCTTCGGGGATTTACTCCTCCAAACACAAATTCAAGTCCAAAACATGCCAAATCTCACCAAACACAACAAAATGACTTGAACCAAGGAACATGCCAAGCAATGGCACAAAGGAATCCTAAACACAAGCTCTAGATATGCAATATCACTAGATATATGCATAAACCCTCACATTTCATAGCAAAAACACAAGTAGAATCCAAGAAATCACATATAGGTAAGCAAAATAGGTTTTGTAGAGCATGGGTTACCTCTTGAAGACCAAAAGACTTCTCTTAACACCACAACAAGCTCTCTACTAAGCTCACTAGCAAAACCCACTTCAAGATCAAACCAAAAGATCATAAAGATCCTACCTTTAAGAAAAAGACAACTAAGATGGAACCAAAAAGACTAGACAAGCTTAGATCTTACCCTTCTAGATGCCCAAATAGATGAAAGATTGAATCTTGGAAGCAAAACTTGGAATCTTGACAAAGGTCTCACTTGGCTTGAAGAACAAGCTACTCTTCTTTTCTAGAGAGAAGGTAGAGATATTTTTTTTCTAGGAATTGTAAGCAATGAATTGAAGAAGTCTTCTAGGTTTAGATTACAACACTAGCTCTTGGTGAAAAGACAAGGATACACTTACTAACTCTTAGAAAGTGTAAGGAACAAGGGAACTCCTCTCAAAGCACAAGGTACAACACAACTTAAAGATTGACTAGTCAAATACTAGTCCTTGAGTATCAAAAATCAGGATTTTAGGAATCAATTCCTCAAGAGAAATAGAATTAATTACTCAATTAATTCATGGATTGGAGTGTGGATTTTTGGGGTGTCACAGGATGACCCCCTGTTCTGAACTTCTTTAAAATTTTCAAGAATGTCATCAGATTTAGGCATTCGGGATCGAGTCTTTTTTGAAGACTGAATAGGCCCATCATCCACTGGAGCTACAACTATCTGCATATTACGTTCCCTCTTGCGTTTGGAACCTATATTTGCAAACAAATACCAACTTTTGCTCTTTTAAACTGCAAAAGAGACTAAATGCAGAATGTGTGTGCATTGTTCGAAGCTATGCGAGTTTATAATTTATTTGCGTCAGTCTACAAGTTAGGGTGCGTTAAAGCATGAAAACAAAATGCGTACAACAATTTCATAATTTTTTGGGTTAATCAGAAAACATAGAAATATAATATGCGTATAAATAGTAAACAATGTGCGGCAAAAAAAAAACCTTTGAAGATGAATCCACGTGAAGTATACATACAACGAAATAATATTCCTAAATTCGAATTTATTAGGGATTGTCAACTAAAATCACAATGCATGAGAAACTGAAATCTTAAAATTATACATACAAGACCTAACGTGTATGAAATTAATCTGTAAACTGCGCATGTGATATGAATGTATGAAATTTACCTTTTCTAGAAGGTGGCTGTTGGCTGGATTCGGCCGTGTGGGTTGCATGTTCTTCAGACGCCATATATGCTTTTAGTAACTCGAAGGAGTTGATAATAAAACTGTCCGCGACGCAAGGTGTTGGTAGTTAAGCACTGTCAAAGTACTAAAAGCTTGTAAAGGTTGCTGCCTCAATGTGAAACAAACTGGAAATCGCGGTGTTAAAGGTAAGAAACTCTGATAATGAGTTTCTAACCGGTCGTGGGGAAGAAGAAAGATTTGCGTATTTTGTTTCCATTTTTTTTTTCTAAAATTAATACCCGGGGTGGTATTTTAGTTAATTTCTGTTGACATCGCACGAAATTGAATTGAATTGACCGGAATTCTAATCAACGGTTGAGATAATTGGACGAATTTAAATGAAAGGAATTCATTTTTTAATGATTTTGTTAAAACACAATGAATGAATAATCTAACGCACATAAACAAGTAAATACAGGCATGTTGTTAACAGTTGGCAGGGCAACATATATTTCGGTATACAAGGAATAAACGGATGAGCACACTGGCGAAATGGTAGAAGTCTTTGAACACACCGACTCTGCCCAGGATTGAACCCCCCCCCCCCCCCCCACCCCAAAAGACTTAAAATTTTTTTGGCTGTTTGTTCGCACAGCAAGAACAGAATATAAGCATATTAAAGTATTAGTGTGCGCATATTGAAGATAAATTTCACGCACATTCAATGGTGTGTGGACTTGCGCATGTAATCCATGTGTACACGCACATTAAGCTATTTGGACACGTGCAGCGTAGCTTTATTATCTAGGCACACACACATAATATATACAATTAAACAAATTATTATATTATTGATTCAAATCGGTATGTCCTCGTTTAATTAAAAAATTTCACATTGTAATGATCTTGTTAAAAGTTGTTGATTAAGGAATTTAACGCACATAAAGGCTATACTAAAGGGATATTCTGTTTTTTGTATTATTATTAATTTGTTATTAGTTGTTAATCAAGGTTATGTATTTTGGGAAATGAATGAATAATCTAACGCACATAAATAACTAAATACAGGAATATTGTCTTCTTTTAAATTTGTGAACAGTTGGCAGGAAACATATATACAAGGAATAAATGGATGAGCCCACTTGCAAAATGGTAGAAGTCTTTGAACACATTGACTCCGCTCAAGATTGAATCCCCCTAAAAGACTTAAAATTTTTTCTGGCCGTTTGTTCGCACAGAAAGAACAGAATATAAGCATATTAAAGTATTAGTGTGCGCATATTAAAGATTAAACTCACGCACACTCGTTAAAGTACTCGCGCACGTTCAATGGTGTGTGTACTTGCGCATGTAATCCATGTGTACACACACATTAAGCTATTTGGACACGCGAAGTGTTACGCATGTTAATCCATGTGGATGCGTTCATTAAGTTATACATAAGGGCACATTTTACGATTGAGATAATTGGACGAATATAAATGAAAGTAACCGAATTTTTTAATGATTTTGTTAAAAGGCATTGATAGAATAATCTAATGCACATAAACAGTTAAATGCATGCATATAGTTTTGCTTTCAATTTGTCAAAGTATCAAGACGCATATAAAGTTGTATAATGATTGGATGGTGGTTCTGGAAATCATTGTAATTCAATACATGGTGGAACGACAGTGTGGGACATTCTTCCTCCAGGGACTAAAGGAACAATGTATCCTCATCAACGCGAGGGGTTTGAGTTCTTGTGCTGAAACATTGGTGGGGATACTCACATCGAGATTCTAAAAAAGCTGCAGTCTGATTGTGGGAAGGGATGCATAACCTCGCACGCACCTAGTACTGGGAAAAACCGCGCTCACGATAGTGTTTCTCCAGTCGTTTATGAAGCTCTTCCCCGATAGCCATCCTGTAATCATAGCTCCTCGAAGCATGCTTCATACCTGGGAAGCTGAATTCCGAAAATGCGATGTGGATATCCCTTTCCACAACTTGAACGATCCAGCGTTGTCGGGTAGGGAGAACTGTCACCTGGGCTTCTTTGTCCAGGTCAGTTGTTTCAGGTTTAGAATGTGTTGCTTTAGTTATTAATTATTTTTAAAACAACAAGAGAGAGGGGGGGGTGGTGGTTAATATGAGTAGGATAAAGATTTTGAAGAATAAGAAGGAGATGAAGAAAAGATGAAGGATCCAGCGTGGGTGAAAAAGAGTCACCATACGGCATTGTGTATATCCATGTATTGCAAAGAAACCAAGTAGGAGTATTAAACAATTAGACAATATATAGGTAATAAATTTTGATGTTGTATTGTAGCATCTTACCTCCCTTTTGTAGGCTAATAATAACATGGTACAGGGTGTGGGTGTGGGACATTTACTTTCGTGGTTATAGATCATCATATTTTAATATGCGCCTACTTAGTTGCTTATGTGCGTTTCTAAATAATACAGCGTGCGTCAAAGAATAAAATTGTCATGCATAGGCAAATTAACCACCTCACCCCTATAAATCCTCGCTCACCACACACCCATACGGTGGGGTTGCATGGTCAGGTGACAAGACTAATCGTTGTCAGCAATTTATCTATTTCCCATAAAGGAAATCTTTTCAAAATTGAATCAAAGAAAATCTTAGTAAATGTAACTTTTTTGATATCATCTCGCATTATAAATTTTTATCAACACGCACATTGTAGTGTTTATTCGCGCATATTACAGTGGAAATTAAAGCACATTAAAAATTGTTGGACACCGTCACTATTCAATTACCAGTCGTATGGGCAAGGTAGGTGAAAAGACTAATCGTTGTCAGTAATTTACCTATTTCCCATAAAGGGAATCTTTCAACATTGAATTGTCATTTATGACTATTAACTATGTATGTGTAGTTGGCGAAACGGACAGTATTTTGTAGTGCTCATTCAATGCTTTAAAGGACTAAAAAAATGGACATCATTTTTTTCACACACGCAGTACTAGTATTTGGCGCACTTTATAAATCTATCTGAAGCACATTAAATGTCTGAACTCCATTTCATTTCAATGTTTATGAAATGTCAAAATAAAATGTGTCAAGTCAGGGAATGTGAACAAGTATTTCGTCTATAAAAAGGATGGAACACCCAACGACCAAGTATCAAGTGTTTTCTTTATATTCTTATATGTTGAAATGGCATCAATTGAGTTACCCACTCCATCTCAACAGCAAGCATCATTTCTTCCTCGTCGTGTTCTTCATGTTGTTCATAATATTTACCCTCATGTTCTTCATACTCTCCCCCCTTCTTCTGGTTGTGATTGTAATTAGTTACAAAAACAACACATTCTAAACCTGAGAATAAACATCCCCTTAATGAAATACAACACCACAATAATTCAGCCCTCCCCAGATGCCCCAATCTTTCCCCACTTCCCGTCATCTATACGTGACCGAGTGGTTACTGCTATGCTTCGACATCCTTTGAGTAGAGCTCGACGGTGATAGCCGTGGGGGAGCGTGTGGTTATCAACTAAGACGGCACAGTCTAAACTTGAGAAGGTTCTTTTATGGGTCTAAACCGTAACAAATCCTGATGTTGTGGTTTACATTCATTGAAGTCATTCTTCTTAGGTTTAGAATGTGCTGTTTTAGCCCAGACATACGGCAAGATCCTCTACTCCTCGTGGAGATATATCCTTTGGTACCTTAATGCAGGCTTAACCAAAAGAAATATCTCCAAAAGGTGTAGATGGATCCTGTCGTTTGTCTGGGGTTCTTTATCAATTAAATAAGCTATCATCGGGAGTCGATGGACTTTGGGTTGAATTTCTCTTCTTATTGAATTTCATCTCCTTTTTAGTGGATGAAATTCTTAGTAAGACTTCATGTCTTACCCGAGGTTCGGCATTGTTGTGCCCTGTTTGTGTTATTTTTAATGATGAAGGTGTCCTTGCGTGCCCTTTTTCTTTTAAAGCGCAGTCGGTTACCAATCTCGTTGTGGGATGACTCGGTGACTTTACGAGTCACCTCATCTCCTTGTAGGTCCTTAATGACCCTTGAAGTCTTGACGCGAATGTGTTCTTCACCCTTTTGCTTAGCACCATGGGCTACGTAGTTCTTGATTCCATACAACTTGTAAGGAGTCCTCTGATTTGCTCGAACGATGTCCATGGTTTGGAGGAGTCCCGTTCCCTCCTTAGCATTTTGACTTTTAAGGTTTTCGTGGGTTCTTAGTACGAGTTCCCAACTCGCCTCCTTGGTTTGCGCAATCCTTTACGCTAAACATCCCTAGTCGGTTGTATCGTAGGATCCGATTTCAATTACTCGTGCAATGTAATTGATTGTGATTTCCCAATGGTGTCTCGTGCGTCAAGGTCTTTTACGTAGGACACTATGTTTGGGTGGTCCATGGTTCCTTACCCAAGACTCACATTCCTCAATCGAGGCACACAAGTGCGCCACAAATCAATAAAATGAGGGGTTAAGAAATCAGCACATTGTACCAGTGGGCGCGAGGTGGGCGGTCGTCCGCCTGCCAAGCTCCTGCCAAGGACCCGCCAAGGTCCCGTCAAGGACCCGTTGGGGACCCGCGGGAAAGTGTCTAGGAATAGTCAATTCCTTCGGAAAAGACCCCAAAAATGCACAGATTCATGTCCTGACAAGTCCCATGCCCTTGTGCACAATTAAAGGGACTTGGATACATAGGATGACCCATCGTACAATGTTCATTGATCCTTAAGCACGAGTTCTAGAGGTAGATATACATACATATACATATCTATGTTTTCTTGGTCTGGGTTTAAAGGGGTGTAAGGAGTGCAAGGGCTAGGTTTCAAAGTCGAGGGGCGGATAGGGTCGATGTCTCAAGGTCGTAATACAGGAAGGAAGGTTGCCACCTTGTACGTGTTCGTCTGTAATGAGGGATCAAGAGCGAGGTTTGGAGTGATAGGACGGATTCTTTAACGAAATGGTACTTGATTGGCAAGGGGAGGGAAAGGGGCTAAGGACTCTTGGCTTCGAGTGATTATGCCTGTTTGGGGCTTGGTTGTGGCGTGCAATCGAACTGGTGATCCCTTTTCCTTGGCTTTGTTTGATTCTAAGATTTTCGTTTGATCTTCTCTTCCCGTGTCGAAGTCCCCTTCGTTTCTATGGCTTCCAGGGGAATTCTCGTGATGGTTTCCGTGCACGTTCCCCTCGGATGTCCAGAAGTCTGGACCCAGTCGGTTTAGTGGGTCAAACCCCTAGGTCTTGACTCCTAATCCTTGCCGAGGGTTCTTAAGGGTAAGGGGGGTTTCGGGTTAGTCTTTCTTGTTCTCCTGGGTTTCATCCCTTCCTTGGTGGATGAAATTCTCAGCAAGGATTTATGTCCTCCTCGAGGTTCGGCCTGTTGCACCTATTTGACGATGTTTTCTGTAGCGAGGGCCCCTGACACATTGAACGTATTTGTTTGCCCGCTCTTGTCAACGCATGGCGTTCTTCGGTGGCGTACGTACAGGCTATGGTTTCTCGTGAAGCCTTCACGGTTTTCGTGCAAGGGTGGGGTGATACGTATTCGTAACCTCTACCTACTTCGCCGATTCCTATCTAACAACTTATTTTTATATCGAATCAATGAATGTTGGTTCTTCACGCCCCTGGGCAGGGTAAGGGCCTTATGCTGCTCTACAGTTTTTAACAGGGTTTCCAAACGGAGTGGGGATATGAACTTAGAGTAAGGGCGATAACAATTTAGGGTTTCCGAGAGTTTGGGTTAAGCGGAACAAAGGGTGAGCAAGGTCATGACGGTTGCGAATTTGCTCTTAAGGTAATTAAGGATTCGGGGTGGGAGTTTTCAACAAATAGGGGTATCAAGATGCTGGGGTTTCAGGGCGGATGATATTTTAAATTGGGGTGGTGGGGTCGCAGGGTGTCGCGATATACTTACCTTGCACCCAAGGATTCGACTAATGGTGTCGTTCCTTCGCTACTTTAATAGGTGTCCTAGTTCTCCTTCCTGTTTGTTGTAGTCGCAACCCGGGTTTGCCGAGATAAGGCAACTTGTCGGAAGGTGCATGTCATTTGTCTGACTCGGGGGTTATCGTGGTTACCCTGGGTTGGTGCGTATTGCAGTCCGTCCCTTTTAGCAGTCCTGACTGTAACGCCTCTTCTTAGTAGTCATCCAAATCTTCATTTTCTTTGGTCAGGGTCCTTGTCAAGTCTTTTGACGGGAGTTAGGACGAGGCGATTTATCGGGTAAGTGTACGTTACCCAGTTGTGGAAGTAAACTTATCTATTCGCACCCTTACCTGGTGTGGTAAGCGTAGGGGGAGGTTCCTTTAAGTTAGAGAGGGATGAAGTGAGGGAAGGTTATGTGTAGGTTTCACAATCTCACTGCGCGTCCTAAGATTCCTGGATCCTATGTTCCTAAGTACCTAGAGTTCAAGCCTAGTGTCCTAAAGTCCGGTCTTAAGAGTCTTATCCTAGGTCAAACTTAAGCTCTGATACCAACTGTAACACCCCAGATTTTCAAGACATTTAAAACTTATAATAAAGGTAGAATCTTATTAAATCCCAAGATATAAATACAAGCGTTCGGGGTGCTATGCCACACCTGGGCTAGAGAACCCAAGTGCACAGGCTAACTAACTAATATCCTCAAAGCGTAAATACGTAAATGTGGCACGCAGGCCAAAAGGGAAACTATCTACTTCTAAGTTCTAGCGCCCTCCAGTGACTTAATCTTCTGTGCCTGAAGGCCAAATATATCTGTTCAGCGAGAGATGCTGGTAACCCACTCCAACGCGTTGAAATATAATACATATAGAGATATATATAGATATACGAAAACCATTTTGAGCATGAAGATATGTCCTACGAACTCTAGCTTTAAAACCGGAAATGACTCGACAGATAAGGCCAGACACAAGCAACAGTTATAACGAGCATATGCAGTTCTCAACAGATAAGGCAGATAAGGCAAAGCATAAACAATGATCATAACCCAACATGAACAATCCCCAATATAAATCCCATAGTCACATCCCCCAAGACACTCGTAATCACAACTCATCCATGTCACAACACATAACACACTTTGTTGGCGCCACAGGACCAATCGCATGCCCATACATGAGGGTCAGCGCATATCGCTCTGACACGGCCCCGCAGCACCCTGCCCCGTATCGCAACACGGAGGGGTCGATCGCAACCGACCGATGAACCGCAGCTCATCATAGTGTTTGATCGCAACCAAACAGTGGACCGCAGCCCAAGAGAATGTCATCTGACCACAACCAGGAAAAAGGACGAACCGCAGCTCGTATAGAAACGTTTGATCGCAACCAAACAGTGGACCGCAGCCCAAGAGAATGTCATCTGACCGCAGCCAGGAAAAAGGATGAACCGCAGCTCGTATAGAAACGTTTAATCGCAACCAAACGGTGGACCACAGCCCAAGAGTATCAATCTGACTGCAGCCAGCTTCTGAACCGCAGCTCAGGATAACCAATCCGATCGCAACCGAATTGGGGTAACACACACATAACACATAGCAAGCACATGCAACCCACATTACACATTAGGAAAGGGGAGAAAACGTATAACAAGACCTATGTGTGATCCATCACATACTAAGAATAGTCCTAAGGGGTTCATACTCCTTCCACCTAGGTCAACGGGATACCAATTCAACTAGCATGCAATACAATAGACTCATAAACCTACGAACGGTACCCAAAACATCAAACTAGACATAGGCACGATAAACGGAGTCCGTTGGGACACCACGGGGAAAGGGGAAACATCAAACAGGGAAGCCGGGATCCCGAGATGGGGGAATTTCTAGCGGGTAGCCGGTGGGTGGGGGGCCACCCGCCGGTTTTACTGTTCCGGGCAGCGGGTCGCCGGCGGGCAGCTGCCCGCCCGCCGGCCACCCGCTGCCAGGCGGTGATTCTCGGCACCGGGTAGGTGGCGGGTCCCCTACCCCCCACCTACCCCCCACTGACTCTTTTTCATCAATTGCGCCCCGGGAACCGTTGTGGAACCCGAAACCATGCTTAGACACTTTACAACGCAATTAACGACAACACGTAGACAATTAACGAATCAAATACAAGAAACGAATGGCACATAACCTATCATGCTTTTCTAATATAATCAACACCCAAACATGCGATTTCCCCACCCGATAATCCAAGAATAAGGTCATACGATACAACCTAGGGTTCTAATCCCTTTTATATCAACAAGAATACGGTTCGTCTTCTAATTGCAAGATTCGGTAAGAATAACACATAAACATCAAGAGCATCACATAATTATCAAGAACAACGCATAATCATCAAGAACTCCATATAATTACCAAGAACACCATAATTATCAAGAATCTCCCAATATCAAGATTAACAAGATCCCCCATGGGATCATCACATCAATTACCAATAATAATCATCATAACTTGCCAATACACAATAATATGGGGAAACCCTAAGGGGGAATTATAACTATGAAAATAGGTTTTGTTGAGATATGGGTTACCTCTTAGCCTTAATTAATTCCTTGGCTATGAAGGGTGTTTCTTTAAGCTTTCTTGCTTTCTTGATTTCAAGGGGATTCTTGGAGCACTTTGGGGTGGTGGAACGTTTATTGTGGTGGGGGGTTCTAGGTGCCTCTTAAGTCCCCTATTTATATATTTAGGAGTCCTGGTTAGGAACTAATATTATAGGCTTGCTAATTCTATTCCTTTTGGAACTAAGGATTGGGTTTAGGGATAAGGGTCCATGGTCCATAGTGGACCACATTAATTAATTAAAGGGAATCCTAATCGTAGTCTGAATAGTAAAAGGCCTACTTCCTTTATTCCTAATAGATAACTAGGTCTAGGATTCCTAATTAGAATCTGAATAGTAAAGGGTTTACTTTCTTTATTCCTAATAGGCTTAGGACTCTAATTTAGGCAAGGGTCCACGGTTCATGGTGGACCTTTATTAATTAATTAAAGGAAACCTAACCGAATTAAATCATATTTAATTATTATTAACGGGATTAATTTAATAATTAATCCGGGATTGAAGGCCGTAACACGGGGTGTTACACTTCATATCTGGATTGTAGCCTTCATTGTCACTGTTGAGCTTTGCATTTGTGTTACGTTGTGATTTAAGAGCACTGTCAAAGTTCATCATGAATTCAACTAGGCTTGATTGGGGACCAGTAAAACGGTTGTACGTGTAGTTCTCACTTTCGGAACGAGAAGTTGTCCTGAGTAGACCCCCCATAAAGCCATCTCTAAAATACGCTGGGATCCAATGTTTTCTAGCCTCAAACATAGTTGTAAACCAATTGTGCTCGACTAAGTTGTACTTTTCCATGAGCTCTCTCCACTACTTCTCAAAACTAGGAGGTTCCAAAGATGACGTCCAAATGATTGAGTTCAGTTTGTTCCTGAATTCCTCATCCTTGTTCAGCATAGGACCCACCTTTTCCCAACTTTACACATGATGTGCCACATGCAATAACGATGCTGGCTTGCTTGAAAACTGTTGGAATCGCCACTTTCATAGCTGGATCTTTATCGGTGACAATTATTCTTGGTTCTATACCCATTGCCTTTTTAAATTTTTTAAAGAGCCAAACATAAGACTCAATGTCTTCTTTCAACAGTAGTCCAGCACCGAATGTTATACATTTTTTATGGTTATCAACTCCGGTGAAGGGTGTAAAAACCAAATTGTACCTACAAGACAAAAAGCGTCATCACAGTATACAGGTGTCAAACAGCCGCACTTAGAGAATTAGAGTAACGTACATTAAGTATTAAAATAGCACACATATGTAATTGAAGTCTAATTCTGGATATTTCGCATTAATATACGAGACAGTAGTGTTTAAAATGTGTGGTATAAAAGGAAAATGTGCGCTTATTTATATTTCAACTCTTTTTTCAATAAAACAGTGAACGTGTCTAAATCTTAACATGGCTCAACAGATCAGGCAATGCTAAATGTGGATTAATTAATGAAACGTACGCAAGAATGTGAATAGAATAATATATACCTGTTTGTTGAGTATGTGGCATCAAAAGAGACAACATCTCCAAATGCAGCAAAATTCTTTTTTGATATTGGATCTGCCCAAAACAGTTTGCTCATCTTCATCAACTTCGTAGTCAAAAGCGAATGCAGGACACATCTCTTGTTTCTTAATAAGAGTATGCACCAGTATTTGTGCATCAGCTCCCAATATGTATGCTCTGAGATCCCTTCTAACATTCTTAAAGTCAACTACAGCCGCCCCAACTTCAGAGTAATCCCCCACAATATGACTGTATAAACCGTGTGATTTTGATGCTCCAATATTTGCTTTAGCGCAATCGAGTATAAACTTCTGGTGAACACTGGAGATGTTTCTATTTCCCTTTAGAAACTGCCTTGCCAGAACCGAAGACATGCTGTGATTATGTTTTTCAATAAAAGTTGTAACTTGATACCCAGCTGCTCCAATGTACTTAAATATAATCCTAGCTCTGCAGCCAGTTCTGTTTGAAACCCTTCGCCGCTTTGGACGGGAAGGACCTTCCCCTGCAGCTGCACTTGACTGCGAGTGATAATGTTGAGCTCCTGTATTCTTAAATCCTTCTCTATTGCAAACGATTTGCTTTTGAGTTTTTGTCCCGTCACTTGCTGTAACGACGGAACTAGACATCGTGTCAAACCCGACTTTGGCAGCATAATGATTGTAGAATTCAATACCAGCATCCTATGTTTTAAAAATCATGTCAACTGCTGATCTGATTTCATCTTCACAGTGAGGAGTCCAATACTGTGTCATTCCAGGAGATATGGTCAATATATGACCATTGCTGCTGCTGCTGCTGGGACTCAAACTGGGGTTGTTGGTAGATTGAAAGTCACTGGGAACTGTAACGTAAAAGCATGAAGTTATGATTGTGTTGTTGCAAGCCTCTACGTGCGTAATGTGAATACTTAATATGCGTTAAGTTAATCAGATCATTGTCAGTATGGCAGATTTATAAAATATAAGAGTATGTGCGTGTGCATGTTGAATCAGGGTAATAGTTAACGTGCGCATGTTGAACAGTTAACGTGCGCATGTTGAACAGTTAACATGCGTGAGTGTTTGTTAAAATATTATGTCATTACTTAACGTGCATCAGAGAGTCCAGTAACATAACATGCGTCTGGAAAGGAATTAATGTGCGTGTGCTCAACGGATAACATGTGTGAGGCAAACAGTAATATGTGCATTTTTAAAAATTATCATGCGGCTACCTAATCATCTACGTGCGTAAGGCTCTAGGCTCAGATTAATTAAAGTAGCTCAGTAATTCGGTGGTTAAGTTGCATGCATGTAGTGCTTAATGTGCGTGTAATTAAGACAAAAATGATGCCAATACAAGTGCAGATAAAATTAATTCCAGAAAAGCGATAGAATTTGGGTAATACCTCGATCGTATTCTTCCATTGTTGTTCGGTTGACGTTTTCGATGGGTTTAGGGTTTATTTTGACGGATATGATATTGAACGACGAAGAGAATAGATCTTATTGCCAATTCCGTAGAGATCGTAAATTCGTCTGAGATTAGGAAATATCGAAGATTAGGAATCAATGGTGTATTTTGAAAACACTCGAAGAAGAAGAAGAACAGATTTTTTTTAATATAATCAAAAGGACAAAAATGCCCTTAATGAGCAATTCGCGCTTAATTTTTGCTATTAATCTGATTTGTTCGATCAAGAGCTACGTGAGGCTTAGATTCAACCTCATTCTTCACGGGAAGGAGTAAATGCACGGGAGCCCTTCCCTATATATATATATATATATATATATATATATATATATATATATATATATATATATATTCAAAATTGTCCACAAGGCTTAATGAGTGTTATTCACAAAATGATTAATTTATCAAAAATATCAAATAATTAAAATGTTGAAGTATACAATTTTTACTATTTTCTTACTCATTTTCTGGAAAATGAACCAAACACACAAAGGCGATTTTTCGTTGTGTAGCCAAAGATCGAAAATTAAAATATTTTCTGGAAAATGACTCATTTTCCGGGTTTCCAAACGCACCCTTAATTAAAATTAAAATCAAGACAATTGTTCAACATGGCATTATATCAATTTATAACAATAAGATAATGTTTAATCTAAAAAAATTATGCACGCTCTTCCAACGCCACAAGTCTCAAATCTCATCTATTTCGTTCATAGAGTGTTATGCTTGTTCAAATTCCTACAAAAAAATTAAATTAATCAAATTATTAAGTATGTTAATTAATAAATTATACTTTAACTATACATAGTTCTATTTAAATTCACTTATCTCATCTAATCATTTAACCGATGAATGTTTAGTGACAATCTCGTATATGTATCTCAATACATAATATCCACATTCAACACCTCCCGGTTGTTGTGGACACTACAAAATAAAAAATACAAAATACATATATACACAGAATTATTTAAGTATTCAAAAGCATTCAAGTTTCACATCTAGTGGCTAGTAAGAGAGATCAAAAGCTACAAAGTTTACGTCCAGTTTCAAGAGGCTTGCTGCTTGCATGTAAAGATAAAGATATTCAAAGCCAAGCTCTCTAGATGAAAAAGAAGAATGTTTATTCTTCAACCCTTGTATTCTCTACTCGGTAAAAGTAGAAAGAGGCAGAGTAGACTGCTTGTAACACCCCAATTTTCAAACACCTGAGCCTAGTACCAATCATAAGTGTAAAGGTAGAAATGCAAAATAGAAGAAAGGGTAAAATAATATACTAATTACCCAACATAACAATAAAAGGGGATGCTACTCTGTAGCCACTCTCAACAGAGTAACTACACGGAAAGCTAACTAACACAACACCATAATAATGCATCAATAAGGGGCCCATAAACCCAAATATCCGGAGTCTAAGCTCAAACTCAAAAATAAGGCTCTCAAGCCTAAGTGTCAACGCACTACAAAACATAAGGAAGGTAGACCAAGCTACACATGACTAGTATCAAGGTAATGTATAAGAGGATTGACAAAGGAAACTAGGAACTATAGCATAACACTATACTATATCTAGCTTCGTCTAAGAGCGCTCAACAATCATCGGTCAATCCTAAAAGGGGTTAAGTAAAAAGTGTACAAATTAAAGATAACCCATTAGCACGAATGATAAGTATAAGCCACTATATCTTGTAAAATACATATAGATATAGATTTGGAAAATGGATAGTTTTACACTTATAACACGTTAAGCCAATCAAGATCATAGATATAAGACAAACAAGTTCACATGTATATAAATATATGCATATATAATAATACTTATCTATAGGCATTAAGCTCACATGCAAGTGTAATCCATATACAAGCATTTATGGAATTCAAACTCAAGTATATATGCTTACTACAAACTACCAAGATATGAATGAAGTTTGACTAAATAGATCAAGGAATAGGTGACGTGACATGCAATCCTATGAACAAACAAATCAAGGAAAGTAAGTAAACCACTATACATGCATATCATTGGGAATTAAGTGACATGACAACTTGACAACGGTTGATGAATCAATGGAACATCATAGTAAAACTAGTATTAGGCATGAAATCAATAATATGCGCTCACTCTCAAGAAAACAAGAGTTTTATATTTATATAGATAGTAGTAATGGAGGGGTCATCATACTTCTCATGAATCATAAGTGTCTCAACAATCTCACCGTATCACCAGTCTCAACATAATCATCATACTGGTGGAGAGGTAGGAACTTCACCATGAAAGAACCTATCCGGGCTCAGGAATTCTCGACTGGCCTAACAACCTCCCTCCCACATATCTCATAAGTAACATGGAAACGGGATCGCTACCTTTATTGTGCACACTCCCTAACTGGGATTCCAAGTGTGACAACCCAAAAATAAGTTTCCTAAATTCTATTTTACAAAATTACAAAAACATTTATTTTCACTCTTCCAATTTTTTTTTTTTTTTTTTGAAAACGGTGTATGAATTAAATATTTTTAAATCGAGTTTTAAATAAATTCAACACCAAGAAATATCCTATTTTGAAAATCCTAAGTTTCGGGTACAATTATGTACCAAGTTTTGACCCAAAAAGTCAATCTGAGTGAAACCTGAGAGGAACTTGTAAAATCTGAATCAAGTGTTTTTAACTAGAAACTATTTCTAGAAAATCTATTTTTGATCCAAAGTATCCAAAATCATTTTTGAGACCTTGGTTCATGATACAAGGTGAACCATGAAACTCCTTCAAGCCTTTGGCTGATCTTTTCGAACAAGCAAGCAAATTACCCCTTTACCCTCAACCAATCATTGGGTTTCTACCTAGGGTTTTGCACCTTATATATTCATCACTATTCCATTGAAATCCCCTGATCTCCTTTCTTTGCCTCTCCCAAGCTCTAGTCTGCCAAGAAGAAGAGAAAAACACAGTAAGATTTCCAAGCCTTCATTCTCATCCATCCATTTCATTTTATTCCTTAAGATCACTCATCTTTGCTTTCAAATCTCTGAGGTTTCCTTCCTTAAGTGTTGTTTGTCTGGTTTGTTTGAGGAGTTTAAGAAGTGAAGGTGGTGAAAGCTTAGTAGAGAGGAAGGGGGGATCTGCACAAGAAGAAGCTAAAGGTATAAACCATGGACTCCCAAGCTAGATTTTTTACTCTGTTAAAATGCTAGAAATGAGATTTAGATGCTTAGAATGTTAGATAATGTTTGTTGTTGAGCTATTTGTGTGTTGTTGTTGATCTATGATTGATTTAATGAGGTTTGGAAGTGTTGGATTGTATCTGGTTTTGTCTACAAGTGAAGAAGTTTGGGTTTAGTGCACACAGAAGGTGCACAAGTAAACCCAACGGGGCTAGCCAACGGACCTTGACAAGGTCCGCTAGCTAGACCCGTGAAGCCACAGACCAAGGCAACGTTTAACACCCCCGATTTTTGGTATATTTTAAAACAATTAAGGCTTACGAAATAAGGACAAATCTACCATTAATACCAAATTAGAGCGGAAGCTAAACATAATAATTTGGGGGTGCTATGCCACATCTAGGCTTGAGAACCTAGATGCACAGGCTACTAACTATTCATAATTCATAACAATATCCGAATACAAAAGCGGCTCACAGGTCATCAACTAAAGCTAACTACTATCTAAACTAGGAACCGTAGCTCCAACTAGCGCGCTCACGAGCCAACTAATCTGTACCTGAAAAACATGCGGTGTAGCAACCGTTAGCGAATAATGCTAAGTAACCCACTCCCATGCATTGAGTACAATAACTATAAATATAGGAAAACCATTTTAAGACTTAGGAATGCATAGGTATAGTCCGAAACAACTCTAGCTTTAAAACCATGATAATGACTCAACAAGGACACACACCCAACAATATAATCAGACTCAAGACATAACAGTAATATTGACACCATAAGACCACAATAAGAGACAAGCATGCAAACCATGATCACAAGACAAGACAACAACAAGAGACAACAATGACAAACCAAGGCTACAAACCTGTCCATGTTCCAAACGTATATAATGTTCCAACCTTTACTCCTCTCCATCCTTATATCAATTCCAACCTGTACCTCCAGGTCACCCTGTACACCACCAGCCTTATCCCTCCAGAGCAATGCTCCCTGCCTATCCATCCGCTAATCTGTTCCGCTGATCCAAAGCACACTCAGTGCCAAAGGTACCGTAGCACCATAACACAATATCATAAGCACCGCAGCGCTTTATTCTACCAATCAATTTTATACCGCCAATCTCATATCTTTTCATCACCCATGGACCTCAACACAAACATTCAAGACTCAACAACAACTCCATCAATGGATAATCAGGGAAAGGGAACATCATACATACCGACTCTCAACGGCAAGTGACACCAAGACAACCATAAGACTCATGGGGGAACATTATAGACCATACTTTGAACTACGAGACACAAGTTTAGACCACATGCATAAATCACGGCTCACAAACCTCAACACGACACTTAGGACATCATTCTAGACCCACAAACATCAAAGAAGACACCTAGGAGTACGAGATTCCACCTAACGGAGGCCGACAGACCACTGTACCGTCCGTACCATCGGGCGGTACGGCGGGTGGACAACCACAAACCTCAACACGGCACTTAACACAAGCTCTAAACCTTGAATAACACTAGAACATGCATACATCCACCCAAGAACATTAAGAACACTAAGAATAGCAAGATTCACAACATAAACCCTAACACAGGCTCTAGACACCGAACAATTCGAGGACATACTTATACAACCCAAGAACCCCAAGAACAAAAAGAACGTCAAGAATATCAAGAATTATAATATAAACTTTAAGCACCATCTCTAAACATGCAAAATCACAGGATAACGCCTACCATTAATCAAGGAAGCCAATAAATGATAACATAGCAAGGAAAATAGGTTTTGAAAGACATGGGTTACCTTTTTGCCTAATTAAACTTCTCACGACTCCTATGATCTTTCCTCAAGGTCCTCTTCCTATTAATATTTCCTAATCTCAGCGACGGGGAATTCTCTGCCTGGATTCTGGGAGGGGATTTTTGAGTGGTAGAGAGAGAGATGCGAGAAAAAGGGTTCTAAAGGCTTTTTAATTCCCTTTATATAGATTTAGGATTCCTAATGAGAATATGAATAGGAATGGCCCACCTTTTCTATCCTAGCGGGCTTAAGGATTTAATATAGGCAAGGGTCCACGGTCCACCATGGACCATATTTATTTAATTAAGGGATCCTGGGCTAAATTACTTCCTTTTAACCACTCTTAACAGAATGTATTAAGGTACCGATGGAGGACTTACGAATTAATTTAAATAATTAATTCAGGTTTAGAGGGCAAAATTACAGGGTGTTACACTATCTTTCCCTAACAAGAAGCTTCATCCTCGAAGCTTAGAGGCAACGAGATCAAATAAGTGGTTTGGGAAGTAAGTTGTGTGGCAGGATTAAAGGCATGGTCAACAACCCAAGGGTTGTTTGTCGTGAGGCTTTACACCACTCTAAACCTACCAAACTTGTTCTAGGTAGCTCACTCAACTAAAATTCTAAACACAGCATGGCCAAAGCGTTCAATGAGCGAACATTTAACATATTTATGTTCACTAACACTCGCAAGACTTAGGATTTAACCATGTTAAGAGGTAGCTAAGGTTTCGAAGTAAGGTTACCTTGGTTCTCAACTCCCGAGCTAGAGGCTCCCTACGGTCCGTGAACGCCCAATCTGGCTTCCACCATGGACATCCTTCGGTCCAATGAGCTAACCGAGACACTCAAAGAGGCAAACCCTTCCTCCATGATCCGGTTTTGCTTCATAAGTTGCGCTAGGATGCGATCGTTAGTCGACATCTTATCATGTTCCGCCTCGGTTTCCCTCTCCCTTCGAGTGGGCTCCGGGTCACTCGGATTCTCGTTTTCCTCTTCTTGCTCTTCAATTCTCCTTCTTCGTCCCCTTGGACGGCTTGCTTCATTTTCTTGTTTGGGAAACCCAATTGCTCCATTAATAACCGTCTTTCGGCCGTAGGCTTCTTGCTTACCTCTTCAAGAGTGACGTACTCTCCTGCACAAACATGATAAATGTTGTTGCGGCGGAGGTTTTATGCATTGAAGATTATCCCGCGTATGGGTTTGGCCTCGAACTTGCTCACGTCCACCCCTTTTTTTCACCAAGATGCAACTTAGGAGCATACCGTAGGGCAAGCTCAGTCTATTGTTGGATTTGCAGAAATCTGTGTTTTAACATGAGGCCAGGAAAATTGAACTTAACCTTGTACTTAAAGAAGTAAGCAAAGGTACATTCCAAGCTCCCAACATCCTTACTCTTATTATTCTTGGACAACAGACTGTCCGTCAGAAGCATCACTAGGAGCTTTTGCTCAGCGGTTAAGCATTTCTTGTTTGGCCTTGTGGCCATGGTGATTTCGTCCTCCCTTCCCAACAAATAACTCAAATAATCCTTTTACCCCAAGGTTCGAGTACAAATCCAGGCCTTACGATCATATTTCGATACGCCCGTCGGGACCTTGGAGGTGATTTCCAACTTATCCCCATTTTTGGTGGCTACCATGTGGTGGTAGAACTCCTTTACCAATTCGGTGTACGCATCACATTTTATATCCAAAACCATCCCCAACATTCCTTGAAACTTAAGCATGTCAATCAATTCTTTAGAGAATTGATCGGGTTCGAGTGCCTTACCCCTCCAACACCATATAATTGGTGTCATTCGATTTCGCTTTTCGGGTGTTAGTGGGCCTCCTCGGCATTGTAGAAATTAGAGGTCATTCTGTAACACCGCGAAATTTTTTTTCAATTTTTAAGGCTTATATAATAAAGGTAGATTCTCATTAAATCCCAAAACATAATATAAAGGAGTACGGGGTGCTATGCCACACCTGAATTAGAGAACTCAGGTGCACAGGCTAACTAACTGATATCCTCAATAATGTAAATACATAAGCATGGCACGTAGGCCGAAAGGGAAACTATCTACTCTACGCTCCAAGTCTCTAGCGCGCTCCAGTGTCAACTCCTATGTGCCTGAACGCCAAATATATCTGTTCAGCGAGAGATGCTGGTAACCCACTCCAACGCGTTGAAATATAGTATATATATATATATATATATATATATATATATATATATATATATATATATATATATATATATATATATATAGATATACAAAAATCATTTCGAAGCAGGAACATATATACTTAAGAGACACTAGTTTTAAAACCAAGAATAGACTCAGCAAATAGGGATAAGCATATCAGACAATAATAATAAAATCATAAGGAATACGCATTTACGGTCACAAGCCACTTCTCAATTCCAATTCACATTATCATCCAATCATCATTCATATCACATAATCATCGATGGCGCCACGGGACCAATCGCATACCCCGAACATGAGGATTAATGCCTTTAGCATTAACACGGCCCCGCAGCACCCTACCTTAACATCGGACCATGATCCGACACACCGCAGACGCGCCCAGTCGGTGGACCGTGATCCCCTTTACAAGGGGGGACTTACGACCCTACACACCGTTGCTGCGCATAATCGGCGGGCCGTAGCGGATCAAGCCCGACACACCGCTGAGCTAAACTCAGTCGGTGGGCAAAGATCCTCGGAGACTACAGTCCTACATACCGATGTCCCACCACTCGGTGGATCGCAGCCAGTCGTAGCCCTAGACACCGCCTGATTACTCAGGTCGGTGGACTACAACCTTCCTTGGCTTGTTGGCCCCATACCGCCTAGCGCATCCCGGTCGGTGGGTCATATCACCGAGGCCCATGTGGACCTTCAATCCTATACATAATCTATATATACCTGACCGGTCTCTACCAGCCTGGTTAACAGTTGGGCTGGTTCTCAACCCATTCAACTGCCCGTATAGTGGACCTCAGTCCTATATTACATTAATATCCCTGACCGATCTTAACCGGCCTGGTTAACAATTGGGATGGTTCTCAGCCCATTCAACTGCCTGTATAGCCCAATTGGTCTTAACCAAGTTGGGGTCATGCATCACGTAACACTCAATAGCACAAAATGACACATTATTCACATAGGGAAGGGGGAACATATAATTAAGCTTACATGTGATCATTCACACACTAAGAATAGTTCCTAAGGGCTCATATAACTTCCACCTAGGTCCACGGGTTACCAATTCAACTATCATGCAATTTCTAAGACTCGTTTAACCTACGAATAGTACCCGAAATTCCAAACTAGACTCAGGCACGACAAACGGGGTCCGTTGGGACACAATGGGGAACGGGGAACATCAAACGGGGAAGCCGGGGACCCGGGGTGGGGTGTGGACCAGCGGGTAACCGGTGGGTGGGGGTCACCCGCCGGCTGCCCGCCGGTGGGCGCTGTTCCGGGCAGCGGGTAGCCGGCTGCCCGCTGCCGGGCAGCGCCCTTCTGGGCAGCGGGTAGGAGGTGGGTTCCCCCACCCCCACCTACCCCCCACTGACTCTTTTCTCCAATATTCGTACCAGGGACCTTTGTGGAACCCGAAACCATGCTTAGACACTTTTAAAAGCAAATAACAACACCACGTGAGCAATTAACGGATCAAAAGCAAGAATCATGTAGGACTTATCCTATTATGACTTCTGAATATAAACAACACCCGAACATGCGAATTCCCTCCCAAATACAAATCGAGAACATCACAATACAAATTCCCAATCCAACCTAGGGCTCCAATCCCACCCAAATCATCAAGAACATATTTAATCAAGAAAATATCACATCATAATCAAGAACTTCTTCTCAACATTAAGATTATCAAGATTATCAAGAAAGCATATAAATCATCTTATCAATCATTAAGAACAGAACATAATTATCATAGAAGCATTCAATCAAGACACAAGAATATAGAGGGAGGCCAAGGAAGGAGATTATAGCGAAGAAAATAGGTTTTATTGAGACATGGGTTAACTCTTAGCCTTAATTAATTTCCCTGGCTATGAAGGGTCTTTCTTTAAGATTCCTTCTTTCTTGATTTCTCCTAAGGGAGTTCTTGGAACTTTCTTGTGTGGTGAGGGATTATTTGTGGTGTGAGTTCTAGGTGCCTTCTATGTCCCTATTTATATAATTAAGAGTCCTAATTATGGTCTAAGTGGCATGGGTTCACTAATCCTATTCCTTATAGGACTAAGGGGTTGGCTTTAGGGATAAGGGCCCATGGACCATGGTGGACCCCCTTTTTGGCCAATTAATGGGTTTTAATTCCCTTTTTAGTGTGGGTGGTAATTTAATTCATTTTAATTTAGGGGCCGTAACACGGGGTGTTACACTCTCCCCCCCGTACAAGAGGCTTCGTCCTCGAAGCTGGTGCGTGGATCCGTTCTTTCACCCCGAGACGTCACGTATTTTGGCCTCCTGGTTAGGAAATGTGGCTCCACGTTTTGTCCTTGTTTGGGGTAGACTGGATTTTTGGTGAGGCGGTGGTTTGGAGGGTTTTGAGTCTACCTTGGTTTCCTGCGCCTGAGTTGGATGCCCCGCGAGTACCCAACATGGCCTCGATGGTTGCCACTGTTTGGTCCAAGGCGTGTGTTGCGCGAATTAGGGATGAGAATCCCTCGTCCATGCACTAGTACAAAATGGAGCAAAGAAATATCACTTTAGGCTACCCTTCTTTAAACAAAGGTAGTATATTATTTTTTAAAAAAAAAGGCAGTGGCATAATTGTAAATAAATCAATAAGAAACCGCTACCCTTTCTAAAAGAAAGGTAGCGGTTTTCCAAAAAAATAAAGACGGAAAGGATATCCGCTGCCCTTCCTTGTAGCAAGGGTAGCGGATAATTATATTAATATTTAATTAATTTAATTATCCGCTCCCCTTTCTAAAAGAAAGGGCCGCGGGAACCATATCTGGAAAAGAAAAAAAATAAATAATAAATAAAAACAAAACCTCAAATCAGGGATTAGCTCTTTCACAACGAAAACCTCACCACAATGCCGCTATGCCTCACCAGATCTTCGCTGTCTCACCTCACCAGATCTCCGCCGTCGACACCGCCTCCCGCCCTCATCTCCCACGACGCCGCTGACACCGCCACTCTCTCACCTCCAGATCTCAGTCGTTCTCTTCTGATCTGAACATTCGACCATACATACCAACACAGATATATCGCCGCCACCGCCGCCGGCCATAAACCTCTCAGATCTGAACCATCGCCGTCGTCAACTCTCGCCGCCGTTCTCATCAAGCCTCGCCATCGCAATCAGTTTCAAATGACGACCTCCATCAAATCTTTGGGTCTTTTGGCGAGATCAAGGAGGTAACAGACTTGTACAGCTATGTTCCTCCATTACTATGCTTATTGTTTGTCTCTACGGTGCGCTATAAGAAGTTGGTTGTGTTTTAAAACAGATCAGGGAAACATCGCACAAGAGGTACCACAAGTTCATCGAGTACTATGATGTTAGGGCTGCGGAAGCTACTCTGAGATCCTTAAATAAGAGTGACATAGCTAGGAAGCGGATAAAGCTTGAACCTAGCTGCCCTGGGGGTTCAAGTCGAAAGTGAGTATACTGGTGTAGTTTGTTTCTTATTTTCAAACTTATCAACATAGATACCAAAACCGTTGCTTTTTATTTATAGCCAACTCATCTATGTTCAATTAATAGCCAATCAAAATGATTACTGGTATTTAGTCTTTTTACTGCTTACTTTTCTTAAGTTTATGATAATTTGGAAATTCTCTTTCATCATAAGCAAAACTGTATACCTAATCTGCTAATCATTATAGGATTTCCTTTGGTGGATGATCAATGAGTCTATGAGTTATTATTGTCCTCAGTTCCATTATATTAATGCTTCTTTATTATTTTCTTAAAATTAATATCAAGGACAACATTGACAATTAGGAAAGATAATTTACTCTTTCATATTAAAGGAAGTGTTACAACAGCACATGTGAGTTGAGTTGCCTTTTTGATAAGCTTTCATTCAAAATCAGTTACTGGAAATACAAAATGGGAAAAGTAGTTAAATAATAAAGTTACATGGGAAAGGTATGGAATTGTTGGGCGAAGGCCGGTGAAGGGCCAAGTCCAGACTAGGTGGCTAGGGGATTGTTGGGCGGAGGCCTGAAGGGCCAAGTCTAGGTGTCCAGCACCCTGCCTCTCGAAAATGTGGCGGTAAGGAAGTAAAGTTGCGCCTTTGCTACAAGCTATAGCTTTTGGTGTAGTGGTAAACGCTTGATCCTAACAGGCATGTTCATTTTGGAAACAAGGGAGATGGTGCTGTTAGGTAAAATCTGACTATTCCTTCCGTAGATGCTTGTTTTATGCCGTTTGATTTCTTGTTTTGATAAATGTTATGCCTTGTTCATTCCGGTCATTCTTCACTGATCTGTGTGCCATTCTTCTGTCTCAAATACAGCTTTGTGTTACAAGTAAATCATGATCTTGAACAAGAAGAATCTCAAAGTTTACCTCACCAATTGAGTTCTTCAATTGGTAATTCTCCAACGGGTAATCTTTTGTTTTTATTGAGCTAGACAGTAACTTGTATGCCCTACTTCAGCTTCTGTTTCTTAGATGATGAATGGCTCACCGCTCACCGTATTGTGACAGGTAACTGGCAACAGTTTGGCAGCGCTGTAGATCATTCTCCCATCCAGAGCCTCGGCAATTCCAATAGTTTTCGATCTGTCAATCCTGCACCTGGCAATAATTTAGCTGGTTTAGCGTCGATTTTGTCTCCTCAAGCATTGAACACTGTGAAGGTTGCACCGATTGGTAAGTTTGAAGGAAGTGCTGGACAAGCAGAACAGCTAATGACTATTTGAAATTCGAAGCACGGTGCTTCCATCCCGCAAACGAATTCTTTTCCAGAGCCAAAACCGAGCCCGTCGTGAACCTTATCTGCAGCCGAACATAAACTCCCAAATCTGTGTATTGTGTTCTTCAGCCGAACCTTGTCTTCTTTATTGCGTCGACGTTTCTTCCCAAAAATGAAACTAAATCAACAAACATTTTTCAAAATCTCCCCATTTCCATTGCTGTTTCTTCTTCATCCGTCGTCGCCTCGCCGACGCCGCCACTAGCCATTTCTAGTGTCCTTTGGAGTTCAGCTGCTGCTGCCCGCCGTCGCCTCCTTTTCCTCTACCACCGCCATTGCCGCCATCTTCAGATCTGTTCCGTCATCACTCATGTTGGTAAGTTTTTTTTTTCCAGGTCTCTTTCGTTCTTCGTTCAGATCTTAGGCACTCTGAAGTTTTGTGGATTTTCCTTTCTTTGATTTCTCTCTACTGCGGTTTTATTTTTCATTTGAGATTTTTAGTAATTTTCTGATCTGGGGTCGGCTGATCTCCATTTGCTAGGCCAAATTTTGAAATCATTTTTTTGGCTCTTTATACAGAAATCTATTCTTGTTCGCTGCGGGTTAAGAGCTTACCTGAAGGATGATGCTGTGAAAATGCATATATTGTTCGTTTTCTGTTTATTCCGTTTTCATAATCTAGCATCTGTATCTTCCAAATATTGGCTGTTAAACTTGTTTTGTCTTGGAATACAGCTTACCGGACGGAATTAGAAATGGCTTAATCATTGAAGTGCATGATTCAAAAGGAGTTTATTGTGGCCGTGCAATAGCCCAGGTAGCTGATATTTGTGATGATCAGCAAATATACAATTGAATTTTTATGATTTTAAAAATAGTTTATTATGTATTTATGATTTTTCTAGAGCTTAGTGTCAACAATTGAATTTTTTGTAATAATATGGTATATGAACACTATATTAATAGCTTGATTGCAGGGAGAGAAGCTTCGTTGGTGGCCCATATACCATGAACCAGAGCATGACCTTGTTGGTTTATAAATTATTCTACCAGTGCAGGTGCGTTAAGTCTTTGATGTAGGCTTTTGTAATTTTCTGTATGATCTTGTGAGTAGTCTTGCCTAAATGTTTCTTTAATTTTTCGTATAATGTGGGACTGTGGAATTTGTAGATTATATTTCTTGTTTGGTGCCTTTCTCCCCTTGTTACTTAACACTAAATTCTATCACAATTGCATTGTTTCTCATTTGTAGGCCAGTAAGGATCAACTTCCTCAATCAGACATAATCAAGCCAGTAAGGATCAACTTTCTCATTGACACACCCATTTTGCTAAACTTTAGTTCTGTATTCATTTATGATCTATGTGATGAATGTAGCATGCTAATCATATTTAAAGATGATGTGCTACATTTCTTCTTTTTATACATGCATATATATTTAAAAGTATAAAGCATCTATTATCATATGCAAATTTATTATTTGTAACTTTTAGTTTTGGCTGCATGCTCATCACTTTGAATAACAAATTATTACATTAGGTAAGTAAATTTAAATAGAATAATTAAATTATATTTTATTAATTAACATATTTAATTAGTAATTTGATTAATTAAATTATTTTGTAGGGAAGGAACTTCGTACTCTACCAATGGAATAGATGGGATTCGAGACTTAATGAGCAAAAGATTTTTTGGAAGAGTATGTGTAACTTTTGTTTTAGATTAAAATGTTATACTGTGTTGATAACTTATTATTGTGTTGAAAGTATTTGATAGATATAAAGTATTGTATTGATAGTATTTGGTTGAGTGTTGATAATATTGTGTTTTGATAGTTTGTTGATAATATTGTTTTTGATAGTTTCTTTGATAATAGTGTTGATGGTTAGTATTATCTTGATTATGTAGTGTATGAATAGGATTTTTATAAAAATTGGGGCATTTAAAAATAAAAAAAATAATAATGAAATTTTCATAAAAAAAAAAAAAAAATCCGCTACCCTTCTTTTGTAAAAAGGGCAGCAGATGCTTAAATAAAATAATAATAAAATAAGAAAATTCGCTACCCTTATATATTCAGAAGGGTAGCAGATATTCAACTTTCTGCTACCCTTGTGAAAGGGTAGCGGAAAGCTCAAGGCTTTCAGCGTCCTCAAATCCGCTACCCTTGTACAAGGGTAGCGGATAACCCTTTACAAGGGTAGCGGAAATGCATATCTGTACTAGTGATGATTTGGTTCTGTCGGGTAAGCTGCGCGAGGATGCGTTCGTTGACTGATTCTTCATTTAGACCCCTTGGGTTTCCCCTTGCTCGCATAGGTGCTGGTGGATTGGGCTCGCTATCCTCTTCTTGTTCCTCATTTTCCCCTGGTTCCCCACAGTCTTGCATTGCCCGCTTGAGTTTCTTGTTGCAGATATTTAGTAGATCAACCAACTCCCTTCGTTACTCTTCGGGCTTAAGGAAAATCTCTTCGAGGGTGATGTATTATCTCCCTTCGGTGTAGTAGATATCATTGCGATGGAGACTCTGAGCATTGAAAGTCATGCCACTTGCGGTTTTGACCTCTGTGCCGCTTAGGTCTACCCCCTTTTTCTCCATGATCCAACTGAGGATCATCCTGTAGGGTAGGCTAAGTCGGTTGCTAGTTTTGCAAAATTCCATGTGTTTCAACATGAGGGCCGGTAGATTGAACTTGATTTTGTGCTTTAAGAGATAGGCAAAAGTACACTCTAGACTTCCTACATCCTTACTTTTATTATTTGTGGGTAACAGGCTGTCAGTCACAATCATAACCAATATCTTTTGTTCTGAGGTTAGCCACTTCCTGTTTGGTCGTGTAGCCGAGGTGAAACCTTCCCCCCTCCGAGTAGGTACCCGAGGTAGTCTTTGTACCCCGTGTTTTGGGTACCAATCCACCCCTTTCGGTCATAGTCTGACACGCCCGTGGTGGTCAATTTTAAGAGCTTGGCCAAGCGGCCTTCGGAAAGTATGATTTCCATGCCTCGGACTTTAGTGGTGATTTCTAGTTTATCACCTCGTTTGATGGCCACCAAATGTTGATAGAATTCCTTCACCAATTCGGGGTACGTATCCCCTTTTATGGCGAGATACGTATCCAAAAGCCCTTGGTGGTTGAGCATGTCTACCAATCCCGGAGAAAATTGATCGGGTTCGAGGGATTTACCTCCGATCACGGTGTAGTCGGCGTTGCTCCATTCCGGGGTGCGCACTCCGAGGGGCTTTTTCGGCATTTTTAGAATTTTCCTTGGGAGAGCGTTTTCTGGCGGACTCCAGCGAGATTCCGGCGGTACGGTTTCGTCAGTGGCGATGGTTCTCAGCGTGGCCTGGCTCGGCGCGGCGGCTGGGGTGTTCGGCGATGTGACGGTGGTTCACGACGGGCTTGGGTGTGCGGCAGTGGTGGGGCGTGGCAGCGGGGAGGGTCCAGGCTGTCGATGGTGGCGTCGCGGGTTGCCTCCGGTGTGGCGACGGCGAGCGTTGTGGACGGCGCCGGTGGCTTGGCTGGTGGTGGCAGTTGGCGGGGTGGCTTGTTGGGGTGCTGGGGTGGTTTGTTGTGTGGCGGCGGAGTGGGTGGGGAAGGAAGAGAGGGAGAGAGATTGTGGGGGAAGAAGGGAATGAGGAAGAAGAAGGGTTTTTGATTTGGGGGTTTTGGGGGTTTTTAGGGACTTGTAGGGGTTTAAGAAAGGAGTGTCCCCTAAAGGTTTTAAGAAGTACTCATGGCTTAGTGGTTAAGGCTTTAACTTGTAGATGAGAGGTCCAAGGTTCCATTCATATTAGTAACATTAGTCTTCCTTGTGGGATATTTCTTTGTATTTTCCCTCTTTTGTCTCCTAGTGGCAGGAGATGTTTGGTGCTTGTCGTCTTGTGGGTAGTCCGGTTTTCTTTTGTTATGCTAATATTGTTCCGAACTAGCTTTTATTTATTATAATTCCGAAGTGACTAGTCTAAACATGCGATTCTACAACGGGGGTGGTTACAAAAAGGGGGGTTTGTTATATTACCCTAAACAAAATTCATCTTCCTAGTTTCCTTCGGGCGGGTTTGCGTGGTCTTCGTCTTCTGGGGTCATATTCCCTTCGTCGGGGTTGCCCTCGTTCTCGAGTTCGTTTGCGTGCGGCTCATGACAAATACTTTTTCGGGGGCACCATAGTTTCCTTAATTGTCCGTGTCCCCGTGTCGGCCCATGGCCATAGGGTGTGAGTTTGAGGAATGCCTTGTGCCCTTCTTTCCCGCAATTGAAGCACCGTAAGGGGTTCCCCATGCAGTCCTTGCCCCTATGGCTTTGGTGGCACCTTGGGCAGGGGAAGCCACCTGTATTAGTTTCGCTGTTTCTTGCGGGCGGCCTCTGCCCTGCTAGATTGCTTGGTCTTGCGTTACCGTCGTTTCTTGTTCTTTTTATGGGTGGCGTCCCACCTCCTGTATTCCTTTTTCGAATCTGTTCCTGAACACTGCGCTGTAGCAGTTGGATTCGGTAGAGATTGGCGGCACTGGAGTAGGCCTCGTTGAGGGTCGGGGGTCCGCTTACTCTTAGGGCTTTTCGGGCTTCGAAGTTGAGGCCCGATACAAATTGCTCTATTTTGGTTGTCTCTGTGGGGACCAGTTTTGGCGCGAAGCATGCCAGTTCGAGGAATCGTTTGTGGTATTCCATGACGGTAGTTGTTCCTTGTTTTAAGTGAAGGAACTCTTCATGCATAGATGCTTTTATGTGGGCTGGGTAGAATCGTTCTCGTAGTCGTGTTTTCAGACTTTCCCAGTTGAATCCTGGTTCTCGTCTGTAAGTGGGTCCCTCGTGGATCCACTAAAGGTCTGCCTCGTGTCCGAAGTAGAATGAGGCTACCTCTACGCGACGTTCCTATGGACATTCTACTAGCCCCAGGATTTTGTCGAAGGTCCGAATCCATTCCTCCAGAATGGCGGGATCTTCTTCTCCTGAGAAAGTGGGTGGTCTGTGGTTTGAAACTTGTCGGGCGATTTTTGAGTTTGCATTTGGTGGAGGTGGCGGTGGTCAGTTATTGCGGAGAGCTATGTCGCTAAGTGCTTGGGCGACTTGGGTCAGTTGTTGCAGGGTTAGCGCCAGGGGATCTTGTGTAGCGGGTTCCGGAGTCCTTGATTGTCTTCTGGTAGGTGCCATGATGCTGATCTATAGAGCCAACATTTATAGTAATGTTTAAGTTAGAGCGTTGTACCCTTACCTTGGTGTGATAAGCGAAAGGAGAGTCTTTTTAAATTTATGAGGGGTATGGTGGCCTCACAATCTCACCGCGCGTCCTAAATCCTATCCTACAGAACTTTTAATGGTTTAGGCCTATTGTCCTATAATCTTGGTCTTAAGAGTCTTATCCTAGGGACAAACTTAGGCTCTGATACCAACTGTAACACCCAGAAATTTTTTTTCAATTTTTAAGACTTATATAATAAAGGTATATTCTCATTAAATCCCAAAACATAATATAAAGGAGTACGGGGTGCTATGCCACACCTGAGTTAGAGAACTCAGGTGCACAGGCTAACTAACTGATATCCTCAATAATGTAAATACATAAGCATGGCACGCAGGCCGAAAGGGAAACTATCTACTCTACGCTCCAAGTCTCTAGCGCGCTCCAATGTCTACTCCTCTGTGCCTGAAAGCCAAATATATCTGTTCAGCGAGAGATGCTGGTAACCCACTCCAACGCGTTGAAATATAGTATATGTATATATATATATATATATATATATATATATATATATATATATATATATATATATATATATATATATATATATATATATATAGATACAAAAATCATTTCGAAGCAGGAAGATATATACTTAAAAGACACTAGTTTTAAAACCAGGAATAGACTCAGCAAATAGGGATAAGCATATCAGACAATAATAACAACATCATAAGGAATACGCAATTACGGTCACAAGCCACTTCTCAATTCCAATCCACGTTATCATCCAATCATCATTCATATCACATAATCATCGATGGCGCCACGGGACCAATCGCATGCCCCGAACATGAGGGTTAATGCCTTTAGCATTAACACGGCCCCGCAGCACCCTACCTCAGTACCGCAGTACGAGGGGAGTTGATCGCAACCAACCCTTGGAGAACCGCTGACGAACTCAACGTCGGACCACCGTAGCCCTACACACCGCCTGATTACTCAGGTCGGTGGACTACAACCTTCCTCGGCTTGTTGGCCCCATACCGCATGGCGCATCCCGGTCGGTGGGTCATATCACCGAAGCCCATGTGGACCTTCAGTCCTATACATAATCTTTATATACCTGACCGGTCTCTACTAGCCTGGTTAACAGTTGGGATGGTTCTCAACCCATTCAACTGTCCGTATAGTGAACCTAAGTCCTATATCACATTAATATCCCTAACCGATCTTAACCGGCATGGTTAACAGTTGGGATGGTTCTCAGCCCATTAAACTGCCTGTATAGCCCAATTGGTCTTAACCAAGTTGGGGTCATGCATCACGTAACACTCAATAGCACATAAAGACACATTATTCACATAGGGAAAGGGGAGCATATAATTAAGCTTACATGTGATCATTCACACACTAAGGATAGTTCCTAAGGGCTCATATAACTTCCACCTAGGTCCACGGGTTACCAAACTAGACTCGTTTAACCTACGAATAGTACCCGAAATTCCAAACTAGACTCAGGCACGACACACGGGGTCCGTTGGGACACCATGGGGAACGGGGAACATCAAACGGGGAAGCCGGGGACCCGGGGTGTGGTGTGGACCAGCGGGTAGCTGGTGGGTGACGGTCACCCGCCGGCTGCCCGCCGGTGGGCGCTATTCCGGGCAGCGGGTAGCCGGCTTCCCGGTGGCTGCCGGTGCTGGGCAGCGCCCTTCTGGGCAGCGGGTAAGTGGTGTGTTCCCCCACCCCACGTACCCCCCACTGACTCTTTTCTCAAATATTCGTCCCGGGGACCTTTGTGGAACCCGAAACCATGCTTAGACACTTTTAAACGCAAATAACGACACCACGTGAGCAATTAACGGATCAAAAGCAAGAATCATGTAGGACTTATCCTATTATGACTTCTGAATGTAAACAACACCCGAACATGCGAATTCCCTCCCAAATACAAATCGAGAGAATCACAATACAAATTCCCAATCCAACCTAGGGCTCCAATCCCACCCAAATCATCAACAACATATTTAATCAAGAAAATATCACATCATAATCAAGAACTTCTTCTCAACATTAAGATTATCAAGATTATCAAGAACGCATATAAATCATCTTATCAATCATTAAGAACATAACATAATTATCATAGAAGCATTCAATCAAGACACAAGAATATAGAGGGAGGCCAAGGAAGGAGATTATAGCGAAGAAAATAGGTTTTGTTGAGACATGGGTTACCTCTTAGCCTTAATTAATTTCGTTGGCTATAAAGGGTCTTTCTTTAAGATTCCTCCTTTCTTGATTTCTCCTAAGGGAGTTCTTGGAACTTTCTTGTGTGGTGAGGGATTATTTGTGGTGTGAGTTCTAGGTGCCTTCTATGTCCCTATTTATATAATTAAGAGTCCTAATTATGGTCTAAGTGGCATGGGTTCACTAATCCTATTCCTTATAGGACTAAGGGGTTGGCTTTAGGGATAAGGGCCCATGGACCATGGTGGACCCCCTTTTTGGCTAATTAATGGGTTTTAATTCCCTTTTTAGGATGGGTGATAATTTAATTCATTTTAATTTAGGGGCCGTAACACGGGGTGTTACACATTCGGTGTTGGGAGTTGTCTTTTCTGGTGAGGAATTCCGGTGGTCACGGCTGTAACACCCCTAAAATTTTAAACTTTGAATGCTTATAAAATAAAGGTAATACTATCATTAAATACCAAACTAGAGCATAACTAAACATAATTGTTGGGGGTGCTATGCCACGTCTGAGCTAGAGAACTCATACGCATAGGCTAAACTACCTAAACATCATAAATGCTCAAATCAAAGTTAAGAACATCATCATGGCACGCAGGCCGATAGGGAACTAACTAGCTAAGCCTTGGGTTCTCTAGCGCGCTCCGGAGCTACTTATCTGTGCCTGAAAGCCAAATATATTTGTTCAGTGAATAATGCTGGTAACGCACTCTAACACGTTAAAATACAATATATATAAATAAATAAATAAATAAATATATATATATATATACATATATATATATATATATATATATATATATATATATATATATATATATATATATATATATATATATATATATATATATAGGGTCCGGATCAGGTGAGGACCTAATCTTAGGTGAGGACGTGAGGACTAATCTAGACCATTAAATCAGAATGATGTATGATTGAGATTAAAAGAAAAAAATCACACGGATTAAGAAAAAAAATCCCTTTTAAATATTAAAATATATAAATTTAGGGTAAATCAGTCTTATTAAAAGATGTGCATTCCTAATCAAAATGTTGTGCATTCCTATACTGAGTGTTGTGCATCAATAACTTCATTGTTGTGCATTCAAACCCCGCCAAAAAATCATATAGTGAACATCCAATGTTCTACGATGCATTGAACTATGTGCTATAATGCACAACTCCCTAGCTTATAGTGCACAACTTACAACACTAGGTTGCACAATCAGCACACACGAATGCACAATCGTACTACCCAGGCATTTATACATATACACGACAATCCAAATATAGACAATATTATACTCAAAAGAACAAGCGAAAAAAAAAAAAATACTGATTAGTTTGCATGGGCGAACACTCAATCAATGAAGAAGAAATCGCGGCTCCAAATTGCAACGGTGATGATCCAAGAAAATAGGAAACCAATTTGGCCAAGGATTATACATGCGTTCACACTTTAAAAAAAAAAAGAAAAAGACACTAGTATCCCACTTTAACAAAAAAGATCAATCCATGTCATCTCAAGAACTCAAATCTGGACCATCCAAATAAAAAAACAAACGCATAAGATTAGTCCTCACGTCCTCACCTATATATATATATATATATATATATAAAAGGAAAACCATTTTGAAGCCGGAATAGATACTCTAATTTAAAACTGAGAATAGACTCAACAAGTAAGGGTAGGCACATTCATCAGATATAATCACGCATATAAAGTTGTTATCATACACCCTAAAGTCACAAGACTATTTCACATCATTCATATCAGTATTCAATCATTATCTCAACATGTTAAAACATTTGGTGGTGCCGCAGGACCAATCGCATGCCCATACATGAGGGTCAGTGCACATAGCTCTGACACGGCCCCGAAGCACCTTGCCTTATACCGCAACACAAGGGGATTGATCGCAAGCAATCGATGAACCGCAACTCATTTATAACGTTTGATTGCAACCAAACGGTGGACCGCAGCCCGAATAGTATGTATATCTAATCACAACCAAATTATGGACCGCAGCCCTATATATATTTGTATGACCGTCCGATCGCAACCGGTCGGGTTAACAGCCGATGGTTCTCAACCAATCCAACTGGCTGTATAGCCAATTGATCGCAACCAATTGGGGTATCATGCACAAATAACACATAGCCAAACACATGCAACCCACATTAACACATAAGGAAGGGGAAATCATACATATATAACTTATGCGTGGTCAACCACATTACTAGAGATACGCCTAAGGGGTTCATGCTCCTTTCTCCTAGGTCAATCGGATACCAATTCGACTAACATGCAATACACAAGACTCTCTTATCCTACGAATGGTACCCGAAACATCAAACTAGACTCAGGCACGACAAACGGGGTCCAATGGGACACCAAGGGACACGGGGAAACATCAAACGGGGAAAACCACCACGTTCCACACTCGAATTCCAGCGGGTGGCCGGTGGGTGTAGGGCTACCCGTCGGCAGCACATCACGGGACAGCGGGTGCCCGGTGGGCAGCCGGCTGCCCGCTGCCAGGCGGCCTCATGGGGTAGCGGGTAGGTGGCGGGTACCCCTGCCCCCACCTACCCCCCACTGACTCTTATGTAATAATTCGGTCCCGGGATCCCTCGTGGAACCCGAAACCAGGTCCAAACACCTTTAAACACAAACGACGACACCACGTAATCATGTAATGGATTAAAACCAAGAATCACATTAAATACATCCTAACATGACTTCTAAACATATCAAGACTCAATACCCGAACATGCAAAATTCCACCCAAACATACCAAGAATATCACAATACGAAATCCACGTTTTAACCCTAGGGCTCTAGTTATAATTAAAACACAAGATCATTGACATAATTTATCTTAGAATCAATAACATCAAGATTATCACATAAGTATCAAGATTAGCATATAAACATCAAGATCATCTCATAAACATCAAGATTATCTCATAATAATCATATCAATATCAAGAAATGCCTTATCAAGATGCAAACACAGAATCATATATCGAAGGAGCCAATGAAGGAGATTATAGCAAGGAAAATAGATTTTGTTGAGACATGGGTTACATATTAGCCTTAATTAGAATCCTTGGCTACAAAGGTTCTTTCTCTAAGATCTCCTCTTCGTGATTTGTCCTACGTTTGGTGATAGGGGAGTTCTTGGGAATTCTTGTGTGGTGGAATCTATTGTGGTGTGAATTCTAGGTGCCTCCTATGTCCCTATATATATCTAAGAGTACTAACTAGGGTCTTAATGGCAGGGATTTACTTTTTCTATTCCTTATAGGACTAAGGGTTTGGTTTAGGGATAAGGGTCCATGATCCATGGCGGGCCCTTCTTGATTAATTAAGGGAATTCAATTCTCTTTTAAGGGTAAGTAATTAAATAATTAATTTGGGTTAGAGGCCGTAACACGGGGTGTTACAATGGCGGTTGGGTTGTTCGGTGGTTGCAGCGGCAAACGGTGGATGTTGCTCGGCTACGGCTCGGGGGAATCGACGACGGTGGGGCGGGGGTCTCGGCTTTGTCGGATGGAGGGTGGCAGCGGTAGTGCGGGGTTCGTGTGGCTGGGCCGGGTCGCGATGGTTGTGCAACGCCGGTGGTTCGTGCGGCTGTGCTCATCCGTGGCTCGGCTGTAACACGCCATGTTACGCCCCTTGAACCCGGATTAATTATTTAATTAATTCCGTTAAAGAATGATTAAAAATGATTTAATTTGGTCAGGATCCCTTAATTAATTAATGTGGTCCATGGAGGACCGTAGACCGTGGACCCTTGCATCATGCATGTATTTCTTTAGTTGTGATACGTGGAACATGTTGTGCACCCGTTCTAGCTCGGCGGGTAAGGCGAGGCGGTAGGCCAGGTTCCCGACTTTCTCTAAGATTTCATAGGGACCAATGAATCGGGGACTGAGTTTCCCCTTCTTTCCGAACCTCATCACCCCCCGAGTGGGTGAGATCTTTAGCCAAACCTTCTCTCTTGTGGAGAACTCGGCCTACTTCCTTCCCAGGTCGCGCGTAGGACTTCTGGCGGTCCTGGGCGGCCTTCATTCTTTCTTGTATGTATTTGACTTTTGTTATGGTGTAATGTAGGTATTGTAGTCCCAGGGTTACTGGATTGACCATGTCTTCCCAACATATGGGTGTCCTACACTTTTGACCATATAGTGCCTCGTAGGGAGCCATGCGGATGCTTGCGTGATAGCTGTTGTTGTAATAGAATTCGATAAGGTCTAGGTGTTCTTCCCATGTCCCCTGGAAGTCTATCATGCAGGCTCTTAGCATGTCCTCGAGAGTTTGAGTTGTCCTCTCGGTCTGGCCGTCGATAGTGGGGTGGAAGGCGGTGCTTGAGTTTAGTCTTGTCCCCATGGCCGTCTATAGAGATTTCCAGAATTGTGAGAGGAATCTGGGATCCCTATCGGAAACAATATTTCGGGGGACTCCGTGGTATTTCACCACCCGGCTTAGGTAGGCCTTGGCTAGCTGTGTCATTGTCCAGGTTTCTTTCATGGCAATGAACGGTACTGTTTTGGTTAGTCGGTCCACTATTACCCAGATTTTGTCCTTCCCTGTTGGCGTGGTGGGTAAACCTGTTACGAAGTCCATAGATATGGAATCCCACTTCCCTTGGGGTATTCCGAGGGGTTGCATGAGTCCCTTGGGCCTGCACCGTTCATCTTTTACTCTTTGGCAGTTCAGGCATTTGCTCACGAAGTCTGCGACTTCCTTTTTCATGTTGGGCCACCAAAACAACTTCTTCACATCTTGGTATAGTTTATCGCCTCCGGGATACACGGAATATGGTGAACTGTGCCCTTCTTCTAAGAATTGTTGTTTTAGGTGGGGGTGTGTTGTGGGTACGCACCATCTTCCCTGATAGCGGAGGTTGCCATCATCAAATATCTTGAACGGCCCATCCTTTCCCTAGGCCAGGTCGAGTCGTATTTTATCTAGCTCAGGGTCCTGTTGGTGCCTGGCTTTGATTTCTTCGAGTATCATGGGTATGATACTGCGGGTGCATTGGTTAGCCCGAAGGGCATCACTGTGAACTCGTAGTGGCCGTAGCGGGTCCAAAAGGCTGTCTTTGGGATATCTGGGTCAGCCACCTTTATCTGCTGTTATCTGAATCTTAAATCGATTTTTGAGAATACTCCTGCCCCCTTGAGTTAGTCGAACAAGTCGTCTAGGCGCATGGGGATGTTTCCATTTAATCGATGCATAGGCGCATGTTTCCATCCTTCTTTTTGATGAATAGTATTGGTGCCCCCCATGGCGAGGTGCTGGGGCGTATGTACCCTTTTTCTAGTAAATCTTGTAGCTGTGTTTTCAGTTCCTTCATTTCCTTTGGTGCCAACCTATAGGGTGGTTTTGAGATTGCGGCCACGCCGGGCACGAAGTCTACAGTAAATTCCATCCTGGGTGGAGGTTCCCTGGGGATTTCATTTGGGAAAACATCTGCGTACTTGTCTACCACCGGGATAGTCCGAGGCTCAACTGTCTTGACACTGAGATCCTCGACCGAGCATAGGAAGGCTTCGTGTCCTTTTGTCAGGTACTTCCTCATTTTCATCATGTTTACTAGTTTGACTTCTGAATTCTTGGGGGATCCGCGGTAGGATACCCGTTTACCATTTGGTCCCCTCAAGACCACTTTTTGTTCACCGCATAGGATCTGTGCTCTAAATTTTCCTAACCAGTCCTTACCCAAGATCACTTGTATTCTGTCTAGTCTGAACTGTATCAGATTGCTAGAGAACTCTATTCCTCCGATGGTGATCATTATATTTTTGTACATGCGATCGTACTTCATTACTTCGCCTGATGCTACATTGACTTGCAGTTATAGTCTTGTGTTGGTGGTTAAGCCGAGTTGTGTGGCAAATTCGGTTGCTATGAATGAATTGGTGGCCCCCGAATCAAATAGTACGACAGCAGTGGTGGTGTGCACGACGAAGGTCCCTGTGACTATGTTGTTGTCCCCGATTCGGGCTCTGCTCATGGTAAGGATCCTTCCCTGGGTGATTCATATTTTCTTTGTGGGGACCAGCGCAATCGCTTCTTGGGGCAGGGTGGCCCAGGCGGTCTTCGATTTCCGAAGGGGGGTTGTGTGATTCTCCCCAATTTTCCTTTTGTGTCCCTTGTGTGTTTACGGCGGGCCGTATGGTATTTGTTGGAGTTTGGCTGCATTGGTATAGGCTTCTTCGAGTATCCTTGGTGTTTGTGAGGTTAGGGCCTTCCGGCTTTCGAAGTTGCGGCCTATCACGAATTTTTCTATCTTGGTTAATTCTGTCGGTACTAGCTCAGGCATGAGACGAGCTAGCCTGAGAAACTATTTGTGATATTCCATGACCGTGGCTGTTCCTTGCTTTAGGTGGAAGAATTCTACGTACATAGCTGCCCTTATGTGAACAGGGCAGAACTGTTCTCGAAGTCGTACATTTAGGGACTCCCAGTTGAACCCTGGTTCTTGTTTATAAGTAGGTCCCTCGTGGACCCACTAAAGATTGGCTTCGTGTCCGAAATAGAAGGAGGCTACTTCTACACGGTGTTTCTCCTGGCATTCTACTGCTTTGAAGATTTTTTCAAAGGTTCAGATCCATTTTTCGAGAATCGTGGGGTCTTCTTCCCCTGAGAAGATGGGCGGCTGATGTTTTGAGATTTGGTGGTCGACTTCTGAGTTCCCTTTTGGCGGGGGTGGTGGCCGGTTATTGTTATGGAGGATAGCGTTGCTTAGTGTTTGGGCAACTTGGGCCAGTTGCTGCAGGTTCTGGATTAAGGATTCGTGCGTGGAGGAGTTCGGTGTCTTTGACTACCTTCTTGTTGGTGCCATCCTGATGGTCTACATGGCCAATATTATTTGTAATGTTAAGTTAGTGGGTTGCATCCTTACATTGATGCGATAAGTGTAGGGGGAGTTTTTAAATTAAGCACAGGATAGAGTGAGGGGAGTTAGGCATGTAATGACAGGTAAACCCACAGTCTCACCGCGCGTCCTAAGTTTCCTGAATCTTATGTACCTAAATACCTAGAGTTTAAGCTTAATGTCTTAAAGTCTTGTCTTAAGAGTCTTATCTTAGTGTCAAACTTAGGCTCTGATACCATTTTAAACTTAAACATGCCAGATATTCTAACCACGAGCATAAGCAAAACACAGCGGAAGTCTATATAAATAAAACTGGAAAACGGAGAGTGTTATGCCACGTCCACACTAAAGTGAACGCACAGGCAACAACATCATCAACATCAATCTAAGAAGTCTATCAAAAGAGGCACACAGGCCCAAAACATAACTAAAAGAGTCTGGGGGACTAAACTAGCCATCTCTATATCGCGCTCGCCACTACTCGGGACCTGAAAAGCACATAAATAAATGGGACGACGCCCGGTCAGCGAATGATGATGGTAAACCATCAATACACGTTAAGTATCATACATAGATAGTATATACAAAATCATTTTCAAAACAGAATACTGTATATATAAGTTCAAAGTCCAAGAGAGAAGTCAACCACAAAGACTGTAACACCCATTAAAACCATGCTATTTAATGCCTTAAAACATGCAGATATCTTAAACCAAAGCACCAAACACAGTGGAAGACTGAAAGATGAAATATATAAAACAAAGGAAACGGAGTGCTATGCCACGCTCACCCAAGGGTGAACGCACAGGCCAAATCTGCATTGTTTAAAATCTGCAACCATCCAACAGAGTACTACGTCTAGATTGGCTCACAGGCCACAAAACATAAAAGGGGAGCTATACTAGCTGGCACTAGACCGCGCAATCGTCTAAGCATCACCTGAAAGAAGCATATAAAACATGGGATGACGCCCGGTCAGCGAATAATGCTGGTAACCCACTAATACATGTGAAATATCATACGTAGATAAGGTATAAGTTTGTAAAGCCATTTTCGAAACGGAATACATATATATATGTCCAAAACCAAGAATAATAGTCAACACTCTCAACAAGAACACGGGAACACATCCCAAGACTACAAAGAACAACAACAACTCACAAGAAGTCTCAAGGTATAATCTATCATCACACAATAGATTAATACCCGACATGCATAACTCAGGGAATAAAGACACAACAAACGGCAACATATGCCAAGGCAACACATGCCTTTGTGACTACACTCGTCACAAGAAGAGAACTCATAACAATGGCTACACAAGCCCTCGTGACATCACCCATCACGAGTTGATATGCCTTCCTTATGCCCGGTTCCAACCTTATGGCTACCCCCAACCTTATATCTTCTTCCAACCATTACCTCTAGGACCCCTGTACACCAAGTCCAACCTTTTTCCTCCGAGGATCGTCGTCCCCATCCGCCAACGACCGCCAACAAGAACACCAATTTCATAGTACACGAGGGTACCATTCACACACACAGTAACACATGCCTCTCCCAAAATACGTGAACCTGACACACAGGTCACAACTCCATAATCACGTCATGGCCACCATGAGGACCACTACAATACCTTGGTGACGAGTGTCCCATACCACTAATCATGCAATCCAGGTAAAGCCACACACACATCACACCTCGACAGGAATCAATCAACGGATCACAACGGAGATATGAAACCGTACTCAATCAAGGAATGGATCACAGTCCAACAACAACAACGATGAATAACACAAGTTATCATCAACCAATAAGAAGGTACAAACAACACACATGCTAGCATTTAAACACCGAACTAGCATGCTTATCAAACAGGTAAACCAAACGTAGTTTCGAAGAACAGACAAGACTAATCACCGTTCAACGAAACACAATGTTGAACACTTAGCACGATTCAAGACACCAAAACCTACATGGATTCCTACCATATAGTTCTAGACATACGAAACATCAAGAAGACACTCAAATAGTTCCACAAAAGAACATCGGGAAGTCAAAAGACCAAATACCAAGTCAAACGAATCACGGGGAACAAATCCCCCCAACATCCATATATTGTACCCCGCAGGTGGACCCACAGGTAGACCCCTACCCGCCGTTCCGCCCGTGGGTACACACCTGTACCAAAATAAATCCCTTCGGGGATTTTCATCTCCAAACTCAAATTCAAGTCCAAAACATGCAAAATCTCACCAAATACAAAAAAATGACTTGAATCAAAGGAATAGCCAAGAAATGGCACACAAGAACCCTAAACACAAGCTCTAGATATGCATTTTGACAAGACAATGCAACAACACTCACATTTCATAGCAAAAACACATGTAGAATCCAAGAAATATTCATATAAGTATGCAAAATAGGTTTTGTAGAGCATGGGTTACCTCTTGTAGACCAAAAACATTCACTTAACACCTCACCAAGCTCTTATCAAAGCTCACCTTCCAAACCCACTTCAAGAACACACCAAAAGATCATAAAGATTCTATCCAAAAGAAAATACACCTAAGAAAACACTAAAAACACAAGATGAACATGGATCTTAACCTCTTAGATGCCAAAATCTATGAAAGGTAGAATCTTGGAGACAACTCTTGAAGTCTTAGCAATGCTTCAACTTGGCTTGGAAGAAAAGCTATCCACCTTTTTAGAGAGAAGGTGGAGCTAGAATTTGGAAAGTGTAAGGAAAGAAATGAGGGTGTTCTTACTAGGTTAGGTTACAATACTAACACAAGGTGAAAGGTCAAGAATACCCTTACTAACATGAAGAGGTGTAAGGAAACAAGGGAACTCCTTACAAATCTCAAGGTACAACTTTGACTTTGAGGTTGACTAGTCAATTACTAGTCCCCAACTATTGAATTTCAGGAATTTAAGGAATTAAATTACAAATTGAAATAGGATTAATTACTTAATTAATCCCTTAATCGAATTCGAATTTCGGGGTGTCACAAAGACTCTATATCTCTCACAACAAGGATAAGGAGAAACACATGCCAAAACACAACAAGAAGTGACAACAATAACATAAGAAAGTCAAGGTGTACTCTACTATCACACAGTAGAATATCACCCGATATGCTCAACAGAAGAGAATAAAGAGACACACATTGGCACGCATGCCTTCGTGACATCACTCATCACGAATAGAGAAACACAAATCGGCAACACATGCCTTCGTGACATCACACATCACGAATTCAGTAATCCTTCCTTATACCCGGTTCCAGCCTTATGGCTACCCCAAACCTTATAGCTAGTTCCAACCTTTACCTCCAGGATCCCTGTACTTCAAAGTCCAACCTTATGCCTCCGAGGACCGTCGTCCCCACTCCGACAATCTCCAACAATACCACCGATTTCATAGTACACGAGGATACCGATCACACACATGGCCACAACCTCCCAAGAAATACGTGAACCTTACACACAGGTCACAAACTCCATAATCACGTCATTGCCACCACGATGACCACTATCGTACCTTGGTGACTAATGTCCCATTCCAGTAATCGTGCAATCCAGGTACAACCACACACCCAACACCATCGTAGGAATCAATCAATGGATCACAACAAAGATATGAAACCATACTCGACAAGGAAAGGATCACAATCCGACAACAACGATGATCAACACAAGTCATCATCCACACTAGGAAATGACAAACAACACACGCGAGTATTTCAACACCGAACTAGCATGCTTATTAAACGGGTAAACCAAACGTACTTCCGAAGAACATACAAGACTCATCATGGTTCAACAAATCACAAGGTTGAACACTTAGCACGATTCAAGACACCAAAAACCTACATGGAATCCTACCATATAGTTCTAGACATACGAAACATCAAGAAGACACTCAAATAGCTCAACAAAAGAACATCGGGATGTCAAAACATCAATTACCGAGTTAAAAGAATCATGGGAACAAATCCCTAACAACCAACATATACGTACCCGCGAGTGGGGCCACGGGTGGACCCCCACCCGTGGTTCCGCCCGCGGGAACCATGTCCCTCAACATACGTACCACGCGGGTGGGGCGGCGGGTGGACCCCTACCCGCCGTTCCGCCCGCGAGTACAACACCCACCCTGTACAAAAATATCCCTTCAGGTATTTTCAACACCAAGCTCAAATTCAAGTCCAAAACACCCAAAGTCTCACCAAATACAACAAAATGAATTGAATCAAAGAAATAGCCAAGAAATGGCATACATGAACCCTAATAACAAGCTCTAGATATGCATTTTAACAAGACAATGCATCAACACTCACATTTCATAGCAAAAATCACAAGTAGAATCCAAGAAATTATCCTATAAGCAATGAAAGTAGATTTTGTAAAGCATGGGTTACCTCTTGTAGCCTAAACCTTCACATATTACACCTTTACAAGCTTTTAACAAGGCTCTCCTTCAACACCAACTTCAAGAACACACTAAAAGGCCATAAAGATTTCATCTTTAGATAAAGATACCTTAGAAAGCACTAAAAATATTAAAGGACCATAGATCTTACCCTCCTAGATGCTCAAAAGTAGGAAAGGTGGAATCTTGGAGACAAACTTGGAAGATCTTGGAATGCCCAACTTAGCTTGGAGAAAAAGCTAGCTAAATTCTAGAGAGAAGGAGCAACTTTTTGTTTTGAAAGTGTAAGGGAAAGAATGAAAGATAACTCTAGGTTAGCTTGGGATACAATCATGAGGTGAAATGTCTTCACTACCCTTACTAAGATGGAAAATTGTAAGGGTACAAGGGAACTATTCACAAAGCTTAGAGTACAACTAATTGACTTGGGTTGACTACTCAATTACTAGTCCCCGACTTTTGAATTTTTAGGATTTTAGGAATTAAATTATCAATTAAGCTAGGATTAATTAATTAATTAATTCTTAAATAGAATTTGGATTTACGGGGTGTCACATCCTCTCCCCCTTAAAAGAAACTTCGTCCCTGAAGCTTGGGTACGACGTATCAAAACAAAACGGCAAAACGAACCAGCAATGTGACAAGAGAGTCAAGAACATCTTTTGACCAAAACTTCAAGAATTTAAAAGGTGTAAAAATGGTCAAGAAGTCAAGACATTGCAAGATTTAAAGAGATCACAACGAAATTCCTTGAGCAACACAAACACTAAGGCTAAGACACGACAGCTAAAAGCCTTCTGAACCACACCTAAACTCAAAACAACTAGATTCTATCAAAGCAAAACAACTAAACCAATACCCAAACAAGAAGCTAACAACCAAAGTAAACAAAGGGCGCACCAAACAAACAAAACAACTAAGCAAACAACTCCCAACGAACCGACTAACCGAACAACCAAAGGATGCAACGGGGTTCCACAACATAACGGTCGGCTTGCGAAACGGGTGGCAAAGCTTAAGAGATGAATTGCAAACGAGGTTTTAACAATAAAAAAGTGTTTGCAACAACCAAAGTTAGAGAAACCAAGGGTTCAAAATAAAGTGGTAAGATTGATAGGCTTGGTCACAAAGAAGTTCAACACCAAAACCGTCAGTTAATAAAACGAGTGACAAGGCTTAGAATTAAGTTGAGATTTCACAAAGGTAAGGCAAGACAGAAGATAAGGTGATAGATAGAAGATTTACCGGGAAGGGAAACTAATTCTACCTTAAACTTAACTCACTGCTTAAAACTATCCAACGATCTACCCAACTCTAACGTCCCAACTAAGGAACAAGCTACAAATAAAAACTGGCACCAAAAGAACTCTAAGCTAGACCACTCGGGATCAAAAAACCAGGATGGCGTCTTCAATTGATCTCCGCTTACTTCTTCCACCAAGGAAGCAAGGTACCCACACTACACAACTTGGGCTCGGCAACCGCTTGAACTTGATCCGTCACTTCCAGGCAAGGCTGCAACTGTCAGATCCAAAACACGAACAGGATGATCTTCTCCTTAATTCTTGGGCTAACTTGATGCAGGCTGCCAACTTAACACTTGCATTAGCACACAACCCACAACTCACAGCAAGGAAACGCTTGAAAACTTCAAAGTTTCGGTTCGGATGAAAGGCCCAAAATAGGAACGGTAACAACAGAGAAAGGTTACTCGGGGAAAAGAAGGCTTACAAGAAGAGTTTCGGTTCAACGAAAAAGATTAGAGCGAAAGGTTTTAAGGTTCAGAAACTCAAGGACCACGTTACTTAGGAGTAGGATCAAAGTCATCAATGTTGCAACTTAGGAAATAAGGTTGCCACCTTGCACAGAATCGTTAGAAGCGAGGAATACATGAACGAGGTTTAAAAAGGATAGAAAGGATTTCCTAACGAAAGGGTACTAGGTTTAGGCTCAAGGATAGCATTGATTAGGAAGGGAGTCAAGATTTTCAAGGTTACAACTTAGAAAAACGAGGTTGTCACCTTGTATAAAATCAAACTAAGAAGGAAACAAGAACGAGGCTCGAACAGATGGGAAGGATTTCTCGAAAAAAGACATTTGGTTTGACAAAGGAAAGAGAGGAAAACGGCTTAAAGAGGGTAAAGGATTTTCGACTTCAGGAGACTTCTTCGACTTGACGCTTCGATCACTGCACCTTTTGACAAACTGAAGGCTCTCTACCTCGACTCAGACGTCGCTTAACTCTTGGACCTTGCCAGATTCCTTCACAAGCTGAAGTCACCGCTGCCTTGCACAAGATGGCTGGAAAGAAAACGAGAACCAGGTTCGGAAGAAAAGGATCACTTGGCAAAAAGAGTGATTGGGTTTGTCTAGGGCCAAGAAAAGATTACAGAGGGCCAAGGGTGACTCTTGAACAAACTAACGCCCGAAGCTAACACGCAAGGAAGGACACAAAGATACCGAAAGGTGCAACAAAAGGGTACAAGAACTTACTTCAACGGTTCCCACTTGCATCTGCCTCACAACTGTGGATCTTGCCTTGCCGAGGATCCGACTTTGTACACAAATCATGGATACTACTTCCACTTAGTCCATTGTTGTTTCCACTTCGAGGCTTACTTCCCGACCGGGGTTTCACCCTACCAACTGGGTTCGAGTCCGCTGAAGTCTTCCTCTTCGTTCTGCACTCAAAGGACCGGTGACCCTTCTTGCCACAAGAAAAGCACACTACCGGTTTCCCAAGACAGACCATGCTGGGGTGATCACTTCCACACTTCTTGCAAACGAAGCGCTTTCCCTTAGCCTTGTTGCTCCGGATTAACTGGGAAGCCTTACCTCTCTTAGAGTCGTCTCTTTGAAGGCTTCTTGTTGATTCAGCACTAGTAGCCATCAAACTCCTCACCACAGGTGTAACACTTCCATCAAGCTTTCTCTTACGGTTCTCCGGGATTCCTTTCTGAACTTGCTGTACTCGGTAGGGGTCAGCTGCACAAAGGTCGGCCTCCTTGACATAAGCAGGGTAGAACTGCTCACGTAACTTAAACTTCAGGTTTTCCCAACTAAACTCCGGATCTTGTCTGCAAACTGGCCTTTCAAGCATCCACCACGAGTCCGCTGCTTGCCGAAGGTAGAACGTAGCCAACTCCACCTTGCGATCCTCCGGGCAAGCCACTACTTCGAAGATCTTATCGAACATCCGGATCCACTCATCTAGCACTGCGGGATCTTTTTCACCGGCAAAGATCGGGGGACGGAGACTTGATACTTAGCGCACTACGTCGCAATTCCCATTCTGAGGTGGGTGGTTGTTGTTGAGGAGGGTGTTGCTTAACGTCTGGGTGATCTGCGTCAGTTGATGAAGGCTTTGAACTAACTGCTTGTTGGTGACCCCTTCTGAAGACCCTGCACGACGTCTCGATGGTGCCATCCTTGACTTCTACAGAAACATCACGATGACGGGAGGAAACTTAAGGCCCGAACCCTTACCTGGTGCCTTAACTAAAGAGAACCAAAGCTTAAAAGGAAAACGGAGCACAGAAAGCACAACAGGAAACTATAAAAGAACTCACAACCTCACTGCGCCACGTCCTAAAAAGTCCTAAGTTCTAATCACTTAGATTCTTACAGTCACTTAGGGTCTCAAACCACACTTAGCTGCATATAAATTCTAGACTCTAGCATCCAAGGCTCAAACCTAGGCTCTGATACCAACTGTAACACCCCCGATTTTCAGGCCATTTTAAACTTAAACATGCCAGATATTCTAACCACGAGCATAAGCAAAACACAACGGAAGTCTATAAAAATAAAACTGGAAAACGGAGAGTGTTATGCCACTTCCACACTAAAGTGAACGCACAGGCAACAACATCATCAACATCAATCTAAGAAGTCTATCAAAAGAGGCACACAGGCCCAAAAAATAACTAAAAGAGTCCGGGGGACTAAACTAGCCATCTCTATATCGCGCTCGCCACTACTCGGGACCTGAAAAGCACATAAATAAATGGGACGACGCCCGGTCAGCGAATGATGCTGTTAACCCATCAATACACGTTAAGTATCATATATAGATAGTATATACAAAATCATTTTCGAAACGGAATACTGTATATATAAGTTCAAAGTCCAAGATAGAAGTCAACCACAAAGACTCTATATCTCTCAAACCAAGGATAAGGGGAAACACATCCCAAAACACAACAAGAAGTGACAACGATAACACAAGAAAGGCTCAAGGTGTATTCTACACTCACTTAGTAGAATATCACCCGATATGCTCAACACAAGAGAATAAAGAGACACACATTGGCACACATGTCTTCGTGACATCACTCATCACAAATAGAGAAACACACATCGGCAACACATGCCTTCGTGACATCACACATCACGAATTTAGTAATCCTTCCTTATACCCGGTTCCAACCTTATGGCTACCCCAACCTTATAGCTAGTTCCAACCTTTACCTCCAGGACCCCTGTACTCCAAAGTCCAACCTAATGCCTCCGAGGACCGTCGTCCCCACTCCAACAATCTCCAACAATACCATCGATTTCATAGTACACGAGGGTACCGATCACACACATAGCCACACCCTCCCAAGAAATACGTGAACCTTACACACAGGTCACAAACTCCATAATCACGTCATTGCCACCACGATGACCACTGCCGTACCTTGGTGACTAATGTCCCATTCCATTAATCGTGCAATCCAGGTACAGCCACACACACAACACCATCGTAGGAATCAATCAATGGATCACAACAAAGATATGAAACCATACTCGACAAGGAAAGGATCACAATCCGACAACAACGATGATCAACACAAGTCATCATCCACACTAGGAAATGACAAACAACACACGCTAGCATTTCAACACCGAACTAGCATGCTTACAAACGGGTAAACCAAACGTACTTCCGAAGAACATACAAGACTCATCATGGTTCAACGAATCACAAGGTTGAACACTTAGCACGATTCAAGACACCAAAAACTTACATGGAATCCTACCATATAGTTCTAGACATACGAAACATCAAGAAGACACTCATATAGCCCAACAAAAGAACATCGGGAAGTCAAAACATCAATTACTGAGTCAAAAGAATCACGGGGAACAAATCCCTAGCAACCAACATATACGTACCTGCGGGTGGAGCCACGGGTGGACCCCCATCCGTTGTTCCGCCCGCGGGAACCATGTCCCTCAACATACGTACCTCGCGGGTGGGGCGACGGGTGGACCCCTACCTGCCGTTCCGCCCGCGGGTACAACACCCACCCTGTACAAAAATATCCCTTCGGGTATTTTCAACACCAAGCTCAAATTCAAGTCCAAAACACCCAAAATCTTACCAAATACAGCAAAATGACTTGAATCAAAGGAATAGCCAAGCAATGGCATACACGAACCCTAATAACAAGCTCTAGATATGCATTTTTCACAAGACAATGCATTAACACTCACATTTCATAGCAAATATCACAAGTAGAATCCAAGAAATTATCATATAGGCGATGAAAATAGATTTTGTAAAGCATGGGTTACCTCTTGTAGCCTAAACCTTCACATATTACACCTTTACAAGCTTTTAACAAGGCTCTCCTTCAACTCCAACTTCAAGAACACACTAAAAGGCCATAAAGATTTCATCTTTAGATAAAGATACCTTAGAAAGCACTAAAAATATTAAAGGACCATAGATCTTACCCTCCTAGATGCTCAAAAGTAGGAAAGGTGGAATCTTGGAGACAAACTTGGAAGATCTTGGAATGCCCAACTTCGCTTGGAGAAAAAGCTAGCTAAATTCTAGAGAGAAGGAGGAACTTTTTGTTTTGAAAGTGTAAGGGAAAGAATGAAAGATAACTCTAGGTTAGCTTGGGATACAATCATGAGGTGAAATGTCATCATTACCCTTACTAAGATGGAAAAGTGTAAGGGGACAAGGGAACTATTCACAAAGCTTAGAGTACAATTCATTGACTTGGGTTGACTAGTCAATTACTAGTCCCCGTCTATTGAATTTTCAGGATTTTAGGAATAAAATTATCGATTAAGCTAGGATTAATTACTTAATAAATCCTTAAATAGAATTTGGATTTATTGGGTGTCACACGAAACATCAAACTAGACTCAAGCACGACAAACGAGGTCCAATGGGACACCACGGGACACAGGGAAACATCAAACGGGGAAAACCATCACGTTCCACACTGGAATTCCAGCGGGTGGCCGGCGGGTGGCTGGCACATCACGGGGCAGCGGGTGCCCGGCGGGCAGACGCCTGTGTAACACCCCAGATTTTCAAGATATTTAAAACTTATAAAATAAAGGTGAAATCTCATTAAATCCCAAAACATAATACAAGAGTACGGGGTGCTATGGCACACCTGAGCTAGAGAACTCAGGTGCACAGGCTAACTAACTAATATCCTCAATAATGTAACGCATAAACTTGGCACGCAGGCCGAAATGGAAGCTATCTACTTCTACGTTCCAAATTCTAGCGCGCTCCAGTGACCTACTCTTCTGTGCCTGAAAGCCAAATATATCTGTTCAGCGAGAGATGCTGGTAACCCACTCCAACGCGTTGAAATACAATACATATATATATATATATATATATATATATATATATATATATATATATATATATATATATATATATATATATATATATATAGATATATATGAAAAGTCATTTTGAACATGAAGATATCTCCTACGAACTCTAGCTTTTGAAACAGGGATAGACTCAACAGATAGGGCTAAGCACAGACAGCAGTTATACCAAGCATATACAGTTTACAACAGGCAAGACAGATAAGATAAGCACAATTAATAATCATAACCCAACATATACGATCTCCGGTACAAATCCCATAGTCTCATCCCCAAGATGCTCATAACAACAACTCATCCATACTTCATCACTAGCACACTTTGTTGGCGCCACAGGACCAATTGCATGCCCATACATGAGGGTCAGCGCATATAGCTCTGACACGGCCCTGCAACACCCTGCCCAGTCTCACAGCACGGAGGGGTCGATCGCAACCGACCGATGAGCCGCAGCTCTATATAATATTTATATACCTGACCGGTCTTTACCAACCTGGTTAACAGTTGGGATGGTTCTCAATCCATTCAACTGCCCGTATAGTGGACCTTTGTCCTATATAATATTTATATACCTGACCTGTCTCTACTAGCCTGGTTAACAGTTGGGATGGTTCTCAACCCATTCAACTGCCCGTATAGTGGATCTTAGTCCTATATAATATTTATATACCTGACCGGTCTCTACCATCCTGGTTAACAGCCGGTATGGTTCTCAGCCCACCCGACTGCCCGTATAGCCCGATTGATCTCAACCAAGTCGGGGTAACATGCACACATAACATATAACAAGCACATGCAACCCACATTAACACATTGGGAAGGGGGAGAAAACGTATAACAAAACCTATGCGTGATCCTTCACATACTAAGAATAGTCCTAAAGGGTTCATACTTCTTTCACCTAGGTCAACGGGATACCAATTCAACTAGCATGCAATATATAAGACTCATACGACCTACGAACGGTACCCGAAAATCAAACTAGACATAGGCATGATAGACGGATTCCGTTGGGACGCCACGGGGGTCGGGGGAACATCAAACGGGGAAGCCGGGATCCCGATGTGGGGTATAAACCAGCGGGTAGCCGGTGGGTGGAGGTCACCCGCCGGCTGCCCGCCGGCGTTCTACAAATCCGGGCAGCGGGTGCCCGGCGGGCAGCTGCCCGCTGCCGGCGTTGCCCGATTTGGCCGCGGTTAGGTGACGGGTCCCCTACCCCCACCTACCCCCCCACTGACTCTTTTTCATCAAAAACGCCCCGGGAACCTTTGTGGAACCCGAAACCATGCTTAGACACTTTCAAACGCAGTTGATAACACACGGAGACAATTAACGGGTCAAGAAACAAACGGCACATAACCTATCATGCTTTTCTAAACATAATAAACACCCAATAATGCGAAATCCCACCCAATATACCAAGAATAATACTATACGAATTCCACGATATAACCTAGGGTTCTAATTATTTTTAAATCAACAAGAACACAATTCATCTTCCAAAATCAAGATTCGGTAGGAATATCATATAACGATCAAGAACCTCATATAATCATTAAGAACATCAAGAACACCATATAATTATCAAGAACGTTATATAATCATCAAGAACACCATAATTATCAAGAACCTTTCATCATCAAGATCACCCATGGAAATCATCCCATCAATCATCAATAATAATATCACAAATCATTAATACACAATAATATGGGGAAATCCTAAGAGGGGACTCATAACTATGAAAATAGGTTATGTTGAGACATGGGTTACCTCTTAACCTTAATTAATTCCTTGGCTATGAAGGGTCTTTCTTTAAGCTTTCTTGCTTTCTTGATTTCTTCTAAGGGAATTCTTGGAGCTTTTTGGGGTGGTGGAACGTTTATTGTGGTGGGGGCATTCTAGGTACTTCTTAAGTCCCCTATTTATATATTTAGGAACTAATATTATAGGCTTGCTAATTCTATTTCTTTTGGAACTAAGGATTGGGTTTAAGGATAAGGGCCCGTGGACTATGGTGGGCCTTTCCTAATTAATTATTGTGATTTAATTCTTTCTTTTGGGTAATTGATTAAATGATTTAATTGATTTTAGGGATCGTAACATGGGGTGTTACACTCTCCCCCCCCCCCCCCCTTAACAGGAAGCTTCGTCCCAGAAGCTTGGTCCTTGTCGAGTGACTTCTTCGTAGTTACCTGGTGCGAATAGTTCGGGGTTGCGTTCCCTCATCGTGTCCTTGAGTTCCCATGTTGCTTCCTCGGTCCCATGATTGGTCCAGAGAACTTTCACCATTTCTATGGTTCGACGTCGTGTGGTCCTCGTCTTGGTGTCCAGGATTCTCACGGGTTTTTCTTCGTATACTAGTGACTCGTCGAGGTCCACGACCTCGGGTTGAAGTACATGTCTCGGGTCGTGCACGTATTTCTTTAGCTAGGATACGTGGAATACGTTGTGTACTCGTTCTTGTTCAACGGGTAGCGCGAGGCGATAGGCTCGGTTCCCAACTCTTTCTATGATCTCGTAGGGGCCGATGAATCGTGGGCTGAGCTTCCCTTTTCTTCCGAATCTCATCACCCCTCGTGTGGGCGAGATTCTCAACCAAACCTTGTCCCCGGTGTTGAACTCGGCTTGTTTCCTCTTTAGGTCGGCATAGGACTTCTGGCGGTCCTGGGCAGTCTTCATCCTTTCCCAGATGTGCTTGATCTTGGTGATGGTATCTTGTAGGTGTTGGGGCCCTAGTGCTATTGGGTCGACCATGTCTTCTAAACATAAGGGGGTTCTACACTTTTGTCCGTATAGAGCTTCGTAGGGCGCCATACGAATGCTTGCGTGGTAGCTGTTGTTGTATGAAAATTCGATGAGGTCTAGATGTTCCTCCCATGTCCCTTGAAAGTCTAACACACAGGCTCTAAGCATGTCTTCGAGAGTTTGAATGGTTCTCTCGGTCTGGCCGTCCGTGGTGGGGTGGAAGGCGGTGCTTAGCTGTAGTTGTGTTCCCAAGGCTAGCTGCAGGGATTTCCAGAATTGTGATAGAAACCTGGAGTCTCTGTCGGATATGATGTTTCGGGGGACTCCGTGGTACTTTACTACTCGACTCAAGTAGGCTTGGGCTAATTGCGTCATTGTCCACGTTTCCTTCATAGCGATGAATCGCGCAGTTTTGGTTAGTCGGTCCACTATGAACCAAATCTTATCCTTGCCGGTCTTTGTTGGGGGTAATCCTCCGATGAAGTCCATGGATATGGAATCCCACTTTCCTTGTGGTATCTCAAGGGGTTGTACGAGTCCCTTGGGTTTGCATCGTTCGGCCTTCACCCTTTGGCAATTCAGGCACTTGGCCACGAAATCCGCGATCTCCTTTTTCATGTTGGGCCACCAAAACGACCTTTTTATGTCTTGGTATAGTTTGTCACCTCCTGGGTGAACTGAGTATGGGGAGTTGTGTCCTTCTTCCAAGATTTGTTGTTTCAAGTGGGGGTGCGTTGAGGGCGCGCACCACCTTCCTTGGTAACGGAGACTGTCGTGTTCGTGTATTTTGAAGGGCCCTTCCTTCCCCTGGGTCAGGTCGCGGCGGATCTTATCTAGTTCCGGGTCCTGCTGTTGTCCTATTTTGATTTCTTCGATGAGTGTAGGTATGACTTGTGCGTTGAGCAAGTGGGCGTCGGGGTAGATTTGATCTTGCTTTATTATTTCCAAATTCAGTCTTTGGAAGTCCCTGTACAGCTGGTCCGGTAGGATCCAGGTGGTGTTGAGGGCATGGCTAGTCTTCCTACTTAGGGCATCCGCCACAACATTTGCTTTTCCCTCATGGTACTAGATGTCCAGGTCGTAGTCCTTTATGAGTTCTAACCACCTTCGTTGTCTCATGTTTAGGTCCTTCTGGGTGAAGATGTATTTTAGGCTCTTATGGTCCGTGTAGATCTTGCATTGCACCCCATATAAGTAATGCCTCCAAATTTTTAGTGCGAACACGATGGCGGCTAGTTCGAGATCGTGGGTGGGATAGTTCTCTTCGTGGGTTTTGAGCTGCCTGGATGCGTAGGCTATTACTCGGCCCTTTTGCATTAGCATGCACCCCAGTCCCTTTTTGGATGCGTCACTGAAGACCTCGAATCCTTCATCTCCGGAGTGGATGGCGAGTACGGGTGCCGTGGTTAGCTTATCCTTCAATTCTTGAAAAGCCGAGATGCAGTCGTTGTCCCATCGGAAGGGGGTTTCCTTTTTCATGAGTTTGTTGAGGGGTTGGGCTATCCTGGTAAACTCGGGTACAAACCTTCTGTAGTAGCCAGCCAAGCCTAGGAAGCTTCGGACTTCTGTAAGTGAGCTTGGTGTGGTCCATTCCTTAACGGCACAGATTTTGGCGGGTTCTACCTTAATTCCTTCCTTGGTTATCACGTGGCCCAGGAAGGCCACACTGTCCTTCCAGAATTCGCATTTGGAGAACTTGGCGTAAAGTTGGTGCTTCCTTAGTGTTTGCAGGGTTATGCGGAGGTGTCTTTCATGTTCTTCATTATTGCGGGAGTAGACTAGGATGTCATCGATGAATACAATGATGAAGTCATCCAAGTGGGGTCGGAATACTCGGTTCATAAGGTCCATGAATATGGCAAGTGCGTTGGTGAGTCCGAAGGGCATTACTGTGAATTCGTAGTGGCCGTAACGTGTTCGGAAAGCTGTTTTCTGAATGTCCGGTTGGGCCACTTGTATTTGGTGATACCCGGATCTCAGATCGATTTTCGAAAATACCCCTGCCCCTTTAAGTTGGTCGAATAAGTCGTCAATTCGGGGAAGGGGGTACTTATTCTTTATTATGACTTGGTTAAGTTCACTGTAGTCAATGCACAGGCGCATGCTTCCATCCTTCTTTTTAACAAACAACACTGGCGCTCCCCATGGGGAGGTGCTAGGGCGGATGTAACCCTTGTCCAGCAATTCCTGTAGTTGCATTTTCAGTTCCTTCATTTCTTTTGGTGCCAACCGGTAGGGTGTTTTAGAAATCGGGGCAGCGCCTGGTACGAGATCTATGGTGAACTCGACTTCTCTGGCTGGGGGTGCCCCAGGGATTTCGTCCGGGAAGACGTCGGTGAACTCGTTTACTACTGGAATGGTTTGTGGTTCGGGGATTTTGGTGTTGAGGTCCTCGAACGTACATAGGAAGGCCTCGCTCCCCTTGTTTAGGTATTTCTTCATTTTCACCATGTTTACCAATTTGATCCCGGCTTCCCGGTGGGTCCCACGGTATGACACTCTCTTACCGTTCGGTCCCCGTAGGACCACTTTTTTTTCTCCGCATAGGATCTGTGCGTGGTATTTCCCTAGCCAATCCATGCCCAAAATCACCTGTACTCCATCTAGTTTGAATCGGATAAGGTCGCTGGGAAAATCCACCCCTTGTATGGTAATCATTACATTTTCGTACATGCGGTCGCATTTCAGGATCTCGCCGGAGGCCACCTTGACCTGAAGTCGGACCTTGGTGCTGGCGTTGAGGTCGAGCTGAGTGGCAAACTCGGTTGCTATAAACGAGTTGGTAGCCCCCGAGTCAAATAGTATAGTGGCGGGGGTGGCGTGTACCAGAAAGGTTCCGGAGACTATGTTGCTATCTCCAATCCTGGCTTTGCTTAGAGTAAGGATTCTCCCTTGAGTGGTTGGTGTTGTGACCTGTTGAGGTGAGGTGGCCCTGGGGTTTTTAGGTCCGCGGTTGGAGTTCATATGATTTCCTTCGGATTTCCTTTTGTACCCCAGGTGTGTCTCCCGGGGTTGGTTTGGCACTTGTTGTAGTTGGGATGCCTTGGCATAGGCCTCCGCGAGGGTTCCTAGCTCTTGTGTGGCCAGGCCTTTTTGATATTCGGGGTCAAGGCCTGTTATGAACTTTTCGATCTTGATCCTCTCGGTGGGTACTAGCTCGGGGATGAGGCGAGCCAGTCGGTGGAATTGTTGGTAGTATTCCGTGATCGAGGTTGCACCTTGTCTTAGGTGGAAGAATTCTTCGTATATGGTGGCTCTTAGATGATTGGGATAGAATCGTTCTCGTAGTCGTGCCTTTAGGGATTCCCAGTTGAATTCATGGTTATGTTTACATGTGGGTCCCTCGTGGTCCCACCAGGTATCGGCCTCATGCTTGAAGTAGAAGGAGGCTATTCTTACTTGGTGGTCTTCGGGGCATTTGGTTGCCCTGAATATCTTGTCGAAATTTCCGATCCATTCCTCGAGGGCTGTGCGGTCTTCGTTCCCTGAGAAGGTGGGTGGTTGATGTGCCGAGACTTGGTGGTGGATTTCCAAGTTCTCGTTTGTTGGTAAGGGTTGGGGAATGGTAGTCCTCAGTGCCTGGGCAATTTGGGCCAGGCATTGCAGATTCTGTGTCAAGAATTCCTGAGTGGGGAGTTTCGGTGTTCCTGTCTGTTCCTTTTTCGGTGTCATCCTGGTGTTCATAAGTCGATGTTATTTTGTATTCTTACCTGGATGCAACAGGTGAAGGGGGGAGTTTCTTTTTAGAGAGGGAGTAAGTGGGTGGGTTATGTGTAGGTTTCACAATCTCACCGCGCGTCCTAGGATTTCCAAATCTTATGATCCTAAGTACCTAGAGTTTGAGCTTAATGTCCGAAAGTCTGGTCTTAAGAGTCTTACCCTAGGGTCAATCTTAGGCTCTGATACCAACTGTAACACCCCAGAATTTCAAGATATTTAAAACTTATAAAATAAAGGTGACATCTCATTAAATCTCAAAACATAATACAAGAGTATAGGGTGCTATGCCACACCTGAGCTAGAGAACTCAGGTGCACAGGCTAACTAACTAATATCCTCAATAATGTAACGCATAAACATGGCACGTAGGCCGAAAGGGAAGCTATCTACTTCTACGTTCCAAGTTCTAGCGCGCTCCAGTGACCTACTCTTCTGTGCCTGAAAGCCAAATATATCTGTTCAGCGAGAGATGCTGGTAACCCAATCCAACGCGTTGAAATACAATACATATATATATATATATATATATATATATATATATATATATATATATATATATAGATATAGATATATGAAAAGTCATTTTGAACATGAAGATATCTCATACGAACTCTAGCTTTTGAAACAGGGATAGACTCAACAGATAGGGCTAAGCACAGACAGCAGTTATACCAAGCATATATAGTTTACAACAGGCAAGACAGATAAGATAAGCACAATTAATAATCATAACCCAACATATACGATCTCCGGTACAAATCCCATAGTCTCATCCCCAAGATACTCATAACAACAACTCATCATTACTTCATCACATAGCACACTTTGTTGGCGCCACAGGACCAATCGCATGCCCATACATGAGGGTCAGCGCATATAGCTCTGACACGGCCCCGCAGCACCCTGCCCCGTCTCACAGCACGGAGGGGTCGATCGCAACCGACCGATGAGCCGCAGCTCTATATAATATTTATATACCTGACCGGTCTTTACCAGCCTGGTTAACAGTTGGGATGGTTCTCAACCCATTCAACTGCCCGTAGAGTGGACCTTTGTCCTATATAGTATTCATATACCTGACCGGTCTCTACCAGCCTGGTTAACAGTTGGGATGGTTCTCAACCCATTCAACTGGCCGTATAGTGGATCTTAGTCCTATATAATATTTATATACCTGACCGGTCTCTACCAGCCAGGTTAACAGCCGGTTTGGTTCTCAGCCCACCCGACTGCCCGTATAGCCCGATTGATCTCAACCAAGTTGGGGTAACATGCACACATAACATATAACAAGCACTTGCAACCCATATTAACACATTGGGAAGGGGGAGAAAACGTATAACAAAACCTATGCGTGATCCTTCACATACTAAGAATAGTCCTAAGGGGTTCATACTTCTTTCACCTAGGTCAACGGGATACCAATTCAACTAGCATGCAATATATAAGACTCATACGACCTACGAACGGTACCCGAAAATCAAACTAGACATAGGCACGATAGACGGAGTCCGTTGGGACACCACGGGGGTCGGGGGAACATCAAACGGGGAAGCCGGGATCCCGATGTGGGGTATAAACCAGCGGGTAGCCGGTGGGTGGGGGTCACCCGCCGGCTGCCCGCCGGCGTTCTACAAATCCGGGCAGCGGGTGCCCGGCGGGCAGCTGCCCGCCCGCTGCCGGCGTTGCCCTATTTGGCCGCGGGTAGGTGGCGGGTCCCCTACCCCCACCTACCCCCCACTGACTCTTTTTCATCAAAAACGCCCCAGGAACCTTTGTGGAACCCGAAACCATGCTTAGACACTTTCAAACGCTATTGATAACACACGTAGACAATTAACGGGTCAAGAAACAAACGGCACATAACCTATCATGCTTTTCTAAACATAATAAACACCCAATCATGAGAAATCCCACCCAATATATCAAGAATAATACTATACGAATTCCACGATATAACATAGGGTTCTAATTATTTTTAAATCAACAAGAACACAATTCATCTTCCAAAATCAAGATTCGGTAGGAATATCATATAACGATCAAGAACCTCATATAATCATTAAGAACATCAAGAACACCATATAATTATCAAGAACATTATATAATCATCAAGAACACCATAATTATCAAGAACCTTTCATCATCAAGATCACCCATGGAAATCATCCCATCAATCATCAATAATAATATCACAAATCAACAATACACAATAATATGGGGAAATCCTAAGAGGAGAATTATAACTATGAAAATAGGTTTTGTTGAGACATGGGTTACCTCTTAGCCTTAATTAATTCCTTAGCTATGAAGGGTCTTTCTTTAAGCTTTCTTGCTTTCTTGATTTCTTCTAAGGGAATTCTTGGAGCTCTTTGGGGTGGTGGAACGTTTATTGTGGTGGGGGCGTTTCTAGGTGCCTCTTAAGTCCCCTATTTATATATTTAGGAGTCCTAGTTAGGAACTAATATTATAGGCTTGCTAATTCTATTTCTTTTGGAACTAAGGATGGGTTTAGGGATAAGGGCCCGTGGACTATGGTGGGACTTTCTTAATTAATTATTGTGATTTAATTCTTTCTTTTGGGTAATTGATTAAATGATTTAATTGATTTTAGGGATCGTAACTCGGGGTGTTACAGCCTGCCCGCCCGCTCCCCGTTGCCAGGCGGCTTCATGGGGCAGCGGATAGGTGGCAGGTACCCCTGCCCCTACCTACACCCAACTGACTCTTATGTAATAATTCGGTCCCGGGATCCCTCGTAGAACCCGAAACCATGTCGAAACACCTTTAAACACAAACGACGACACCACGTAATCAAGTAATGGATTAAAACCAAGAATCACATTAAATACATCCTAACATGACTTCTTAACATATCAAGACTCAATACCCGAACATGCAAAATCCCACCCAAACATACCAAGAATATCACAATACGAAATGCACGTTTTAACCCTAGGGCTCTAGTTATAATTAAAACACAAGATCATTGATATAATTTATCTTAGAATCAAGAACATCAAGATTATCACATAAGTATCAAAATTAGCATATAAACATCAAGATCATCTCATAAACATCAAGATTATCTCATAATCATCATATCAGTCTCAAGAAAAGCCTTATCAAGATGCAAACACAGAATCATATATCGAAGGAGCCAATGAAGGAGATTATAGCAAGGAAAATAGATTTTGTTGAGACATGGGTTACCTCTTAGCCTTAATTAGAATCCTTGGCTACTAAGGTTCTTTCTCTAAGATCTCCTCTTCGTGATTTGTCTTACGTTTGGTGATAGGGGAGTTCTTGGGAATTCTTGTGTGGTGGAATCTATTGTGGTGTGAATTCTAGGTGTCCCCTATGTCCTTATATATATCTAAGAGTCCTAACTAGGGTCTGAATGGTAGGGATTTACTTATTCTATTCCTTATAGGGCTAAGGGTTTGGTTTACGGATAAGGGTCCATGATCCATGGTGTGCCTTTCTTGATTAATTAAGGGAATTCAATTCTCCTTTAAGGGTAAGTAATTAAATAATTAATTTTGGTTAAAGGCCGTAACACGGGGTGTTACAACGGTGGTGGGGTTGTTCGGTGGTTGCAGCGGCGAACGGTGGTTGTTGCTCGGCTACGGCTCGGGGGAATCGACGACGGTGGGGCAGGGGTCTCGACTTCGTCAGATGGAGGGTGGCTGCGGTAGTGTGGGGTTCGTGTGGCTGGGCCGGGTCGCGACGGTGGTGCGACGTCGGTGGTTCGTGCGGCTGTGCTCGGCCGTGGCTCGGCTGTAACACCCCGTGTTACGCCCCTTGAACCCTGATTAATTATTTAATTAGTTCTGTTAAAGAATGATTAAAAATTATTTAATTTGGTCAGGATCCCTTAATTAATTAATGTGGTCAATGGAGGACCGTGGACCCTTAGAGGACCGTGAACCTATTAAAAATAAAGGAAGTGGGCCTTTACTATTCAGATCCTGATTATGATTCCTAGAACTATATAAAGGGTGTTAGAAAGCATTTAGAACCCCTTTTCACCCACCTCTCTCTATTACTCGAAAATCCCCCCATGAAACCCAATCAAAGACTCCCCCATCACCAAGCTTAGGAAAGATCAATTGGAGGAAAACCTTGAAGACGGATCTTAGGAGTTGTAAGAGATTTAATTAAAGCTAAGAGGTAACCCATCTCTTTCAAAACCTATTTTCCTTGCTATCTTTCATTTATTGGCTCCTTCGAATGATTGTATGCGTGATCTTGTAACTATGCCTTGATAGAGCTTGTCTTAGGGTTTATATTGTGATATCTTGATGATCTTGATAATCTTGATATTTGCAAGTGTTTATATGCATGTTCTTGTGTTTAAACATGTTTAGAGCTTGTCTTTAGGGTTTTATATGATGGGCTCTTGGTGTTCTTGAGGTTCTTGATGCTCTTGAACAATTATGTGTTTATCCTTGAGTTTTGGCATGTTTAGAGTTTGCGTTTAGGGTTCAATTGTGTTGTTTCTTAGCATATTCTATGTGTTCAAGTCCCTATTGTTGTTGATCTGTGTTTGGACTTGATTTTGGGTAAAATTGATGTATTCCAGGGATGGGAAAAATGCAAAGAAGAACGTGTTCCAGTGGGTAGTCGGTGGGGGGACGAATCCCCATTCGACCACCCGCCGGAATAGGGCCTCCGTTCCAGCGGGTGGACGACCCGCTGGAACACTAGCGGCTCGGCGACTGGCAGTCTGGCGAGAGGATGTCCTCCCGCCATACCGCCCGCTGGTACAGGCGGGGCGGTGCAGTGCTCGGGTTTGCCCCGTTGGTCGTTTCCCCGTGCCCCGTTGTGTCCCATTTTATGTTGTTGAGTCTAGAATGATGTCCCGAGCACCGTATTAGGATTTGTGAGTTTTGGTTATTGCATGTGGTCTAGTTTGTATTCTCTTGGTCTAAAGTATGGGTTGTAGTGTCTCCTCGAGTCTTGTGGTTGTCTTGTTGTCATTGAAAGTAAAGTCTAAGTTGTTCCCCATGAGTCATGTGTTTGTATTGGTGTCAATTATTTATGAAGTCTGTACGCCTACTGTGCCCTTTCCCTAATTACCCCTTGACGAAGATGTTGTTGAGTATTGATTATTGTTGTTGTCCATGATGAGAAAAGATATGTTGGCGGTTGATGCATTGTGCGTGCTTATGTTACGGTGCTGCAATACCTACGTTGTTGCACTGCGTGTGCTTATGTTATTGTGTTGCGGTACAATCTGTTTAATGGCACGAGGTGTGCTAAGAGATCGGTGGTCTTGTTGGCGGAAATGTAGGCGGGGAGCATGCGGTGCTCCAGAGGGATAAGGGTGATGGTGTGCAGGGTGGCCTGGAGGTAAAGGTTAAAACTGTTATAAGGATGGAGAGGAGTAAAGGTTGGAACTTGGTATAAGGTTGGAACAAGAACGTGTTTGTTGTTGTTGTTTGTTATTGTTGAGTCTTACTGTCGTCTTTTCTTGTGGCCATAGTTTGCATGCGTGTGTCTTTATGTGTCTTGTCGTGTCAAGTCCGTTGGTGTGTCTTGAGTCTTATTCCTGGTTTTAAAGTTAGAGTTGTTTAGGACTATATTTATGTATTCCCAAGTCTCAAAATGGTTTCCTATATTTATCGTACTCAACGGGTGGGAGTGGGTTGCTTAGCATTATTCGCTAACGGTTGTAATACCGCATGTTTTTCAAGTACAGATTATTTGGCTCGTAAGCGCCCTAGTCGGAGCTGCAGTTCATAGTTTAGAGGGTAGTTAGCTTTACTTGATGGCCTGTGAGCCGCTTTTGTATTCAGATATTGATAATGGATTTTGATTAGTTAGTTGGTAGCCTGTGCCATCTAGGTTCTCTAGCTTAGATGTGGCATAGCACCCCTAAACTATTATGCATAGCTTCCGCTTAAATTGGGTATTAATGATAGACAATAACCATCCCCAACCAAACGAGAACCGCGATGTAGCCCGACAAGTATCAAATCATCGCGCACTTATAAATGCTAGAAATGAGATTTAGATGCTTAGAATGCTAGATAATGTTTGTTGTTTAGCTATTTGTGTGTTGTTGATGATCTATGATTGATTTAATGAGATTTGGAAGTGTTGGATAACATCTGGTTTTGTCTACATGTGAAGAAGTTTGGGTCTGGTGCACACAGAAGGTGTACCAGTAGACCCAATAGGGCTAGCTAACGGACCTTGGCAAGGTCCGCAGGCTAGACTCGTGAAGCCACAGACCAAGACAACTTGTAACACCCCCGATTTTTGGTATATTTTAAAACAATTAAGGCTTACGAAATAAGGACAAATCTATCATTAATACCAAATTAGAGCGGAAGCTAAACATAATAGTTTGGGAGTGCTATGCCACATCCAGGCTTGAGAACCTAGATTCATAGGCTACTAATTAACTATTCATAATTCATAACAATATCCAAATACAAAAGCGGCTCACAGGCCATCAACTAAAGCTTACTACTATCTAAACTAGGAACCGCAGCTCCGACTAGCGTGCTCACGAGCCAAATAATCTGTAAACGAAAAACATGCGGTGTAGCAACCGTTAGCGAATAATGCTAAGTAACCCACTCCCACCCGTTGAGTACAATAAGTATAAATATAAGAAAATCATTTTGAGACTTGGGAATAGATAGGTATAGTCTTAAACAACTCTAACTTTAAAACCAGGATAATGACTCAACAAGGACACACACCCAACAATATAATCAAACTCAAGACATCACAGTAATATTAACACCATAAGACCACAACAAGTCACAAGCATGCAAACCATGATCTCAAGCCAAAAAAACAACAAGGACAAACCAAGGCTACAAAACTTGTCTATGTTACAACTTTATACCAAGTTCCAACCTTTACTCATCTCCATCCTTATATCAGTTCCAACCTCTGCCTCCAGGCCACCCTATACACCACTAGCCTTATCCCTCCAGGCCACCCTATCCAACCTTTACTCATCCGCCAATCTGTTCCACCGATCCAAAGCACACTCAGTGCCAAAGGTACCGCAGCACCATAACACAAGATAAATGCACCACAACCCAATATCATAAGCACCGCAGCGCTTTATTCCACCAATCAATTTTATACCTCCAATCTCATATCATTCATCACCCATGGACCTCAACATAAACATTCAAGACTCAACAACAACTCTATCAAGGGATAATCAGGGAAAGGGAGTATCATACCTACCGACTCTCAACGGCAATTGACACCAAGACAACCATAAGACTCATAGGGGAACATTATACACCATACTTTGAACCACGGGACACAAGTTTAGACCACATGCATAAATCAAGACTCACAAATCTCAACACGGCACTTAGGACATCATTCTAGACCTACAAACATCAAAGAAACCACCACGGGGTACGGGGTTCGACCTAACGGAAGCCGACGGACCACCGCACCGTCCGTACTAGCGGGCGGGGCGGTGGGTGGACAACCACCCGCTGGCGGACCACCACGTTCCAACGGGTGGTCGTCCACCCGCCACCCGCCCGCTGGAACAATGCCGCTGTTCCGACGGGTGGTCAGGTGGGGGTTCATCCCCCCACCGACTACCCGCTGGGACACCCACCCTTGGCATTTTTCCCACTTTGGGAATCTACCAAATACACCCAAAACCGAGTCCAAACACACCCAAATTCACATCAACAACAATTGGGACCCGAACATATAGCTTAACCAAAGAATAACATTATTGAGCCCTAAACACAAGTTCTAAACCTCGAATAACAACAAGAACATGCACATACCCACCCAAGAACATTAAGAATCCAGACATAAACCCTAACACAAGCTCTAAACCTTGACTAACACCAGAACATGCATATACCCACCAAAGAACATTAAGAACACCAAGAATAGCAAGATTCACAACATAAACCCTAACACAGGCTATAGACACTGAACAATACGAGGACATAATTATAACCACCCAAGAACCCCAAGAACAACAAGAACGTCAAGAATATCAAGAATCGCAATATAAACTTTAAACACCAGCTCTAAATATGCAAAATCACAGGATAACGCATACAATCAATCAAGGAAGCCAATAAATCATAACATATCAAGGAAAATAGGTTTTGTAAGACATGGGTTACCTTTTTGCCTAATTAAACTTCTCACGACTCCTAAGATCTTTCCTCAAGGTTCTCTTCCTATCGATCATTCCTAAGCTCGGCGACGGGGAATTCTCTGCCTGGATTCTGGGAGGGGATTTTCAAGTGGTAGAGAGAGAGATGGGAGAAAAAGGGTTTTAAAGGCTTTCTAATTCCCTTTATATAGATTTAGGATTCCAAATGAGAATCTGAATAGGAATGACCCATCTTCTCTATCCTAACGGGCTTAAGGTTTTAATATAGGCAAGGGTCCACGGTCCACCATAGACCATATTTATTAAATTAAGGGATCCTATGCTAAATTACTTCCTTTTAACCACTTTTAACGGAATTTATTAAGGTACAAATGGAGGACTTACGAATTAATTTAAATAATTAATTCAGTTTTAGATGGCGAAATTACGGGGTGTTATACAACGGATCCCAGCTGGATCCGTTGCCTTGCACAGTTGCTTGGCGGAGCGAAGTGACGGGGCTTCCCAATCCTCGTCACCAAGCTCCGCCATGCCAAAGATGTTTCTAGCTGGCCGGGCCCTCTATGGCTCAGCTAAGTGTCTTTCAGACTGAGACTTGTGGGCCCTTGAGGCTCGGACACTCCGGCTCGTTATGATGCACTAATAGAAGTTAGTTTCATTTGATTTGGAATTAGAAAGCATGAGTTACAGATATAAATGTTGAAAGAAAGAACGCTATGCATATTTGATTATCTGTGAACATATATCAGTAAATGAGATTATAGCTTTTGAGTGTTGATATTTAATTGAGAAGAATGCCTAAATACTTGTTAGAATTTATTGAGAAGATTTGTTATGTTATTGAGAATTTGGCATGAACAGTGCATAATTCCATTGTTTCATAGTGAATGAAAATGCTAGCATCTGAGTATGTTTTGAGTTGAGAAGCATGTTTAATACTTGATAGTATTTATTGAGAAGATTTGCTAAATTTTGAGATTTTGGCATAAAGTAGTGTATATTTCCATTTCACAGTAAAGAGCATGTTAGGAGACAAAGCATGAAATTGGTCCTTGAGTATTTGTGTAGTTTTGAGTTCAAGTTATGAAATATCAAATTGGCATTTGCTTACAAGAATTATTTGATTAAATGTGCTAATTGAATTGCTTAGCTCATTAATAGTAGAATTGTTGAGATTATTGAGATTTCTTACCTAAGTCACTGTTTTACAAACTTGCATTCGTAAAGGGCATTTTGCCACTTTTAAAGATTAAGTAGAGTAAAGGCTCAAAGTGAAGCCTTAAGCTATTTTCAAAACCTATATCTATTTTGAAAAATCTCTATCTATTTGCATTGACAAGATTGCATGATATTTGATTTTCAAAATGCGAGAAAGAGAAGTTGTTGAGATTTATGTGCATTGCAAAGCTTGCATATTTTAGAGTTTATTGCATGAGAAAGAAGTTGCATGAGATATATCTATATGCTATCTATTGTAAGGAAATTAGTATTTTGGAGGACCGTTAGGACTATGTCCTTTCGAAAGAAAAGAGATAAAATCGGAATAGAAACCGATAAAACAGTAAAAAGATCCAGCAAGATCCCCGGAAAGAAAGAAGCGGTCACAGAGGACCGACATATATTTTAGAAGTAACTTGGTCGATATTCCTGAGTTGCTAGGTTGGAAACTACCCGCTGGACTTGGAATCTTGGTTAGGGGGTGCACACACTGAAAGTACGATACCTGATTCCACAGAGATAGAAAGAAAGATTAAAGAACTGCCAGTACAGGTTATGTGGGCGAGTTGAATATTAAGCTGGCTAGATTGCCGAGCCCGGATAAGTCCATTCACGATTCGTGAAGTTCCTACCTCCCCACGAGTTCAAGGTTCTATTGATACAAATGTAGCGGCTACAAGAGTTTGCACCGTTCGCTAGGGCTTCGCTACGGCGGAGTACCTGCCTCTCACAAAGAAGAACAAAGAGATTCATGAGAAAGTTTGAGAAAGAGGAAAGAAAGCAACTAAGAAAGAAGAGAAAAGCGAGTCAAGTGACTCAACAGAAAGTAAGAAAGAAAGAAAGAAAGAAAGAAAGAAGAGAAAAGCGAGTCAAGTGAATCAACAGAAAGTAAGAAAGCAAGAAAGAAAGAAGAGAAAAGCGAGTCAAGTGACTCAACAGAAAGTAAGAAAGCAAGTAAGAAAGAAGAGAAAAGCGAGTAAAAGTGACTCAACAGAAACATCAACAGAAAAAGTATTTCTTTTTACATAAGAGTGAGAGTATATATATATATATATATATATATATATATATATATATATATATATGTAACACCCCAGATTTTCAAGACATTTAAAACTTATAAATAAAGGTATTATCTCCTTAAATCCCAAAACATAATACAAGTGTACGGGGTGCTATGCCACACCTGAGCTAGAGAACCCAGGTGCACAGGCTAACTAACTAATATCCTCAATAATGTAAATGCATAATATGGCACGCCGGCCGAAAAGGGAACTATCTACTTCTACGTTCCGAGTTCTAGCGCGCTCCAGTGACTTATTCTTCTGTGCCTGAAAGCCAAATATATCTGTTCAGCGAGAGATGCTGGTAACCCACTCCAACGCGTTGAAATACAATACATATAGAGATATATTTATAGATATACGAAAACCATTATGAGCATGAAGATATATCCTACGAACTCTAGCTTTTAAAACCGGGAGTGACTCAACAGTTAAGGCTAGACACCAGCAGTAGACATAGCAAGCATATGCATTTCACAATAGATAAAGCAGTTACGACAAGGCACAAACGGTAATCATAATCCCATCATAAACAATCCCCAATATGAAACCCATAGTCACATCCCAAGGCATCATAGTCACAACTCGTCCATATCACACACATAACGCACATTGTTGGCGCCACGGGACCGATCGCATGCCCATACATGAGGGTCAGCGCATATAGCTCTGACACAGCCCCGCAGCACCATGCCCCGTATCGCAACACGGGGAGGTCGATCGCAACCGACCGATGAACCGCAGCTCATCATAATGTTTGATCGCAACCAAACAGTGGACCGCAGCCCAAGGGAGTGTCATCTGACCGCAGCCAGGATAAAGGACGAACCGCAGCTCGTATAGAAACGTTTGATCGCAACCAAACGGTGGACCGCAGCCCAAGAGAATGTCATCTGACCGCAGCCAGGAATACCAATATGATCGCAGCCAGCTTCTGAACCGCAGCTCAGGATAACCAATCCGATCGCAACCGAATTGGGGTAGCACACACACATAACACATAGCAAGCACATGCAACCCACGTTACACATTGGGAAGGGGGATAAAGCGTATAACAAACCTATGCATAATCCATCACATACTATGAATGGTCCTAAGGGGTTCATACTTCCTTCACCTAGGTCAACAGGATACCAACTCATCTAGCATGCGATATAACAGACTCATAAACCTACGAACGGTACCCGAAACATCAAACTAGATATAGGCACGACAAACGGGGTCCGTTGGGACACCACGGGGATCGGGGAAACATCAAACGGGGAAGCCGAGGTCCCGGGTGGGGTGAGATTCCAGCGGGTAGCCGGTGGGTGGGGGTCCACCCGCCGGCTGCCCGCCGGCTGTCACTGTTCCGGGCAGCGGGTGCCCGGCGGGCAGCTGCCCGCCCGCCGGCTGCCCGCTGCCGGAGCTGCCCGAGAATGCCGCAGGTAGGTGGCGGGTCCCCTACCCCCCCACCTACCCCCCACTGACTCTTTGCATCACTTTTCGCCCCGGGGACCATTGTGGAACCCGAAACCATGCTTAGACACTTTACAACGCAATTAACAACAACAAATAGACAATTAACGGATCAAATACGGGAAACGAACGACACATGGCCTATCATGCTTTTCTAAACATAATCAACACCCAAACATGCGATTTCCCACCCGATAATCCAAGAATCAAAGCATACGGCACAACCTAGGGTTCTAATTACTTTTATATCAACAAGGATCCGATTCGTCTTCTAATTGCAAGATTCGGTAGGAACAACGCATAATCATCAAGGATACCAATTAATCATCAAGAACATCATAATCATCAAGAACAACAAGTAATCATCAAGAATCCCAATTAATCATCAAGAACATCACAATTATCAAGAAACTCCCAATATCAAGATTATCAAGATTCCCCATGGAATCATTAAATCAACATCAATAATAATCATAGTAATTCGCCATTTATTATCATATGGGGGAAACCCTAAGGGGAAATCATAGCTATGAAAATAGGTTTTGTTGAGACATGGGTTACCTCTTAGCCTTAATTAGTACCTTGGCTATGAAAGGTCTTTCTTTAAGCTTTCTTGCTTTCTTCTAAGGGAATTCCTGGAGCTCTCTTGGGGAGGTGGGGCGTTTAGGCGTGTGGGAAGTTCTAGGTGTGTCCTAAGTCCCTTATTTATATATTTAGGAGTCCTAATTAGGAATTAATACTATAGGCTTGCTAATTCTATTTCTTTCGGAACTAAGGATTGGGTTTAGGGGTTGGGTATATATATGAGGGCCCATGGACTATGGTGGGCCTTTTTCCCTAATTAATCATTATGATTTATTCTTTCTCTTGGGCTATTGATTAATTAATTAAATGGTTTTAGGGGCCGTAACACGGGGTGTTACACTCTCCCCCCCTTACAAGGGGCTTCGTCCCCGAAGCCCGGTGTTATAGTCCATCCTTTCACCCCTAGACACCTCGCAGCTCGGCCTCCTGATTAGGGTTGTGGCCTTACGTTTGTCTTATCTTGGGGTAGGCTGAACTTTTGATGGTATTGTGATAGAGAATTTTTCGGTTGTACCTCGGTTTCCTGCGCTGGAACTGGATGCACCGCGAGTGCCCAAGGCGGCCTCGATCGCTGCTACCCTTTGATCGAGTGCGCGTGTGGTGCGAATCAAGGATGAGAACCCTTCTTCCATGATTTGATTCTGCCGGTCGAGCTGAGCGAGTATGCGTTCGTTGACCGAACCCTCGTTTTGTCCCCTCGGGTTCCCTCCTGGCTGTGGGTGCACTGACGGGTTAGGCCCGTCTTCTTCCTCTTGTCCCTCACTTCCCTCCGTACCTCCGCAATCTTGCATGGCTCGCTTGAGCTTTTTGTTGGAGATGTCCAATCGATCAACCAATTCCCTACGTTCCTCCTCGGGTTTTTGGCAAATTTCTTCGAGGGTGAGATAGTGTCCTCCCTCGGTGTAGTAGATGTCGTTGCGGCGGAGGTTTTGGGCATTGAAAACCATGCCGTTGGCGGTTTTGACCTCGGTGTGGCTTAGGTCCACCCCCTTTTTCTCCATGATCCAACTTAGGATCATCCCGTAGGGTAGGCTAAGCCGGTTGTTTGTTTTGCAGAACTCTATGTGCTTTAGCATGAGTGCCGGCAGGTTGAACTTGATTTTATGTTTTAGGAGATACGCAAAGGTGCACTCCAAGCTTCCCACATCCTTGCTCTTGTTATTGGTGAGCAAGAGGCTATCGGTTATAATCATAACCAATATCTTTTGCTCCGCCGATAGCCATTTCCGGTTTGGTCGGGTGGCCGAGGTGAACCCATCCTCTTTCCTGAGTAAGTACCCGAGATAGTCCTTGTACCCCGTAGTTTGGGTGCTAATCCACCCCTTTCGGTCATAGTCGGACACACCTGTGGTGGTCAATTTCAAGAGCTTGGCCAAGCGGCCTTCGGAAAGCACAATTTCCTTGCCGCGGACTTTGGTGGTGATTTCTACCTTGTCACCCCGTTTGGTGGCTACAAGGTGTTGATAGAACTCCTTCACCAATTCGGGGTACGTATCCCCTTTGATGGTGAGGTACGTATCTAAAAGTCCTTGGTGTTCAAGCATATCAACCAATTCCGGAGAGAATTGATCGGGTTCAAGTGCTTTACCTCTGATCACGGTGTAATCGGCATTGTTCCACTCCGGGGTGCGGATTCCGAGGGGTTTCTTTGGCATCGCGATGGGTGGTAATTTTCCGGTGGATTTTCCGGCGAGGTTTCCGGCGAGATTTCCGGCGAGGTGGGCAGCGCTCCGGCGAGTTTTCCGGCAGCGCGTTCTTCTTCGTGGGCAAGGAAGGCGGCGGCGAGCTGGGCTCCGGTGATGGCTCGGCGAGGGGAGGTGGCGGCTTTGGAGTGGGGTTGGGCAGTGCGTGGCAGCGGGTGGCATCCAGGCGAGTGGCGGGCGGTGCCGGTGTCGCGGGTCTTCTCCGGCGGTGATGGCGGCGTGCGGCGGGGTGCAGCCTGGGCGGTCGGTGGTGGCTCGGCTGCTGGCGGCGGTGGTTTCGTGGGGCCGGTGATGGGGCGGTGGGGTGGTGAGATGGGTAGGAAGGGCAAGGAAGAGGGAGTGTGGGAGAAGAAGAGGAAGAAGAAGGGTTTTTGATTTGGGGATTTTGTGGGTTTTAGAGATTTAGAGGGGTTTAACAAGGGAGTGTCCCCTTGAGGTTTCAAGAAACACTCATGGCTTGGTGGTTGGGACTTGGACTTATAAATGAGAGGTTTAAGGTTCAATCCCTAGTGGTGACATTAGGTATTTCTTGATGAGGTGATTTTTGTCCTTTTCCTTGTTTCGTCTTTTAGTGAGGAAGGGTTGGGTGGATGGCATAACTTGTGTTTTACTCTCGTAGTGGAATCGGAATTTGAATGAAAATGAATCTTTATTCATAATACTTTCCAAGTAGCTAAGCTAAGTAGACATAATGCTCCCGAAGTAATTAAACTAAATAAGTCGTCTATACGATATAGGGGGTGGTTACAAGGGGGTGATGGCTTATCCTAGACAGAATTCGCTTTCGGGGTTTTCTTCGGCGGGGTCCGTATGGTCCTCGTCTTCAGGGATTGGGTTTTCCCCTCCTAGGCCTTCTTCGTTTCCGAGGTCGGCTTGCGTTTGGCTCATGACGAATATTTTTCCGGGAGCGCCGTAGCCCCCTTGGTGACCAGTACTCTCGTGTTGGCCCGTGGTGGTGGGGCGCGGTCTTTGGGGCCGAGTGCATTGGAAGGCCTTGTGTCCTTCCTCTCCGCAGTTGAAGCATCGCTAGGGGTTGCCTGCGCAGTCCTTGCCTCTGTGACTTTTGTTGCATCTCGGGCAAGGAAAGTTTCTTGGGTTCGCTTCGTTGCTTCCCGGGGGCGGTCTTGGGTTAGCCGGGTTGTTTGATCTCGTGCCGATGTCGTTCCTTGTTATTTTCACCGGTGATGCCCCACTTCCGGTGTTCCTTCTTCGCATTTGCTCCTGAGCTCCGCGTTGAAGTAGTTGGATCCGATAGAGGTTCGCGGCACTGACGTAAGCTTCGTTGAGGGTCCGGGGCCTACTTACTACTAGCGCCTTCCGGGCTTCGAAGTTGAGGCCTGATACGAATCTTTCTACCTTGGTCACCTCGGTGGGGACAAGTTCGGGTGCAAAGCGCGCCAGTTCGAGGAATCGTTTATGGTACTCCACGACGGTGGCCGTACCTTGCTTTAGATGAAGGAACTCTTCATACATGGATGCTTTTATGTGGGTTGGGTAGAACCGTTCACGTAATCGTGCCTTGAGGCTTTCCCAGTTGAACCCCGGTTCTTGTCGGTGGGTGGGTCCTTCGTGGATCCACCAGAGGTCGGCCTCGTGTTCGAAGTAGAACGAGGCTATTTCTACACGACGCTCCTCTGGGCATTCTACTACCCCTAGAATCTTGTCAAGAGTCCGAATCCATTCCTCCAGGACTGCGGGGTCCTCTTCTCCGAAGAACGTGGGTGGTCGGTGATTCGAGACTTGTCGAGCGACGTCAGAGTTTGTATTCACCGGAGGCGCTGAGGGCCTAGTGTTGCGAAGGGCCGCGTCGCTTAACGCCTGTGCGACTTGTGTTAGTTGCTGTAGGGCTTGGGTCAAGGGGTCGTTGGTGGCGGGTTCCGGAGTCCTTGATTGCACCGTTCGCTAGGGCTTCGCTACGGCGGAGTACCTGCCTCTCACAAAGAAGAACAAAGAGATTCATGAGAAAGTTTGAGAAAGAGGAAAGAAAGCAACTAAGAAAGAAGAGAAAAGCGAGTCAAGTGACTCAACAGAAAGTAAGAAAGAAAGAAAGAAAGAAAGAAAGAAAGAAGAGAAAAGCGAGTCAAGTGAATCAACAGAAAGTAAGAAAGCAAGAAAGAAAGAAGAGAAAAGCGAGTCAAGTGACTCAACAGAAAGTAAGAAAGCAAGTAAGAAAGAAGAGAAAAGCGAGTAAAAGTGACTCAACAGAAACATCAACAGAAAAAGTATTTCTTTTTACATAAGAGTGAGAGTATATATATATATATATATATATGTAACACCCCAGATTTTCAAGACATTTAAAACTTATAAATAAAGGTATTATCTCCTTAAACCCCAAAACATAATACAAGTGTACGGGGTGCTATGCCACACCTGAGCTAGAGAACCCAGGTGCACAGGCTAACTGACTAATACTCTCAATAATGTAAATGCATAATATGGCACGCAGGCCGAAAAGGGAACTATCTACTTCTACGTTCCGAGTTCTAGCGCGCTCCAGTGACTTATTCTTCTGTGCCTGAAAGCCAAATATATCTGTTCAGCGAGAGATGCTGGTAACCCACTCCAACGCGTTGAAATACAATACATATAGAGATATATTTATAGATATATCAAAACCATTATGAGCATGAAGATATATCCTACGAACTCTAGCTTTTAAAACCGGGAGTGACTCAACAGTTAAGGCTAGACACCAGCAGTAGACATAGCAAGCATATGCATTTCACAATAGATAAAGCAGTTACGACAAGGCACAAACGGTAATCATAATCCCATCATAAACAATCCCCAATATGAAACCCATAGTCACATCCCAAGGCATCATAGTCACAACTCGTCCATATCACACACATAACGCACATTGTTGGCGCCACGGGACCGATCGCATGCCCATACATGAGGGTCAGCGCATATAGCTCTGACACAGCCCCGCAGCACCATGCCCCGTATCGCAACACGGGGAGGTCGATCGCAACCGACCGATGAACCACAGCTCATCATAATGTTTGATCGCAACCAAACAGTGGACCGCAGACCAAGGGAGTGTCATCTGACCGCAGCCAGGATAAAGGACGAACCGCAGCTCGTATAGAAACGTTTGATCGCAACCAAACGGTGGACCGCAGCCCAAGAGAATGTCATCTGACCGCAGCCAGGAATACCAATCTGACCGCAGCCAGCTTCTGAACCGCAACTCAGGATAACCAATCCGATCGCAACCGAATTGGGGTAGCACACACACATAACACATAGCAAGCACATGCAACCCACGTTACACATTGGGAAGGGGGATAAAGCGTATAACAAACCTATGCGTGATCCATCACATACTAAAAATGGTCCTAAGGGGTTCATACTTCCTTCACCTAGGTCAACGGGATACCAAGTCATCTAGCATGTGATATAACTGACTCATAAACCTACGAACGGTACCCGAAACATCAAACTAGACATAGGCACGACAAACGGGGTCCGTTGGGACACCACGGGGATCAGGGAAACATCAAACGGGGAAGCCGAGGTCCCGAGTGGGGTGAGATTCCAGCGGGTAGCCGGACGGGGTCCACCCGCCGGCTGTCACTGTTCCGGGCAGCGGGTGCCCGGCGGGCAGCTGCCCGCCCGCCGGCTGCCCGCTGCCGGAGCTGCCCGAGAATGCCGCGGGTAGGTGGCGGGTCCCCTACCCCCCCACCTACCCCCCACTGACTCTTTTCATCGCTTTTCGCCCCGGGGACCGTTGTGGAACCCGAAACCATGCTTAGACACTTTACAACGCAATTAACAACAACAAGTAGACAATTAACGGATCAAATACGGGAAACGAACGACACATGGCCTATCATGCTTTTCTAAACATAATCAACACCCAAACATGCGATTTCCCACCCGATAATCCAAGAATCAAAGCATACGGCACAACCTAGGGTTCTAATTACTTTTATATCAACAAGGATCCGATTCGTCTTCTAATTGCAAGATTCGGTAGGAACAACACACAATCATCAAGGATACCAATTAATCGTCAAGAACATCATAATCATCAAGAATCCCAATTAAAAATCAAGAACATCACAATTATCAAGAAACTCCCAATATCAAGATTATCAAGATTCCCCATGGAATCATTAAATCAACATCAATAATAATCATAGTAATTCGCCATTTATAATCATATGGGGGAAACCCTAAGGGGAAATCATAGCTATGAAAATTGGTTTTGTTGAGACATGGGTTACCTCTTAGCCTTAATTAGTTCCTTGGCTATGAAGGGTCTTTCTTTAAGCTTTCTTGCTTTCTTCTAAGGGAATTCCTGGAGCTCTCTTGGGGAGGTGGGCCGTTTAGGCGTGTGGGAAGTTCTAGGTGTCTCCTAAGTCCCTTATTTATATATTTAGGAGTCCTAATTAGGAATTAATACTATAGGCTTGCTAATTCTATTTCTTTCGGAACTAAGGATTGGGTTTAGGGGTTGGGTATATATATGAGGGCCCATGGACTATGGTGGGCCTTTTTCCCTAATTAATCATTATGATTTATTCTTTCTCTTGGGCTATTGATTAATTAATTAAATGGTTTTAGGGGCCGTAACACGAGGTGTTACAATATATATATATATATATATATATATATATATATATATATATATATATATATATATATATATATATATATATGTAACACCCCAGATTTTCAAGACATTTAAAACTTATAAATAAAGGTATTATCTCCTTAAACCCCAAAACATAATACAAGTGTACGGGGTGCTATGCCACACCTGAGCTAGAGAACCCAGGTGCACAGGCTAACTGACTAATACTCTCAATAATGTAAATGCATAATATGGCACGCAGGCCGAAAAGGGAACTATCTACTTCTACGTTCCGAGTTCTAGCGCGCTCCAGTGACTTATTCTTCTGTGCCTGAAAGCCAAATATATCTGTTCAGCGAGAGATGTTGGTAACCCACTCCAACGCGTTGAAATACAATACATATAGAGATATATTTATAGATATATGAAAACCATTATGAGCATGAAGATATATCCTACGAACTCTAGCTTTTAAAACCGGGAGTGACTCAACAGTTAAGGCTAGACACTAGCAGTAGACATAGCAAGCATATGCATTTCACAATAGATAAAGCAGTTACGACAAGGCACAAACGGTAATCATAATCCCATCATAAACAATCCCCAATATGAAACCCATAGTCACATCCCAAGGCATCATAGTCACAACTCGTCCATATCACACACATAACGCACATTGTTGGCGCCACGGGACCGATCGCATGCCCATACATGAGGGTCAGCGCATATAGCTCTGACACAGCCCCGCAGCACCATGCCCCGTATCGCAACACGGGGAGGTCGATCGCAACCGACCGATGAACCACAGCTCATCATAATGTTTGATCGCAACCAAACAGTGGACCGCAGACCAAGGGAGTGTCATCTGACCGCAGCCAGGATAAAGGACGAACCGCAGCTCGTATAGCAAACCTATGCGTGATCCATCACATACTAAAAATGGTCCTAAGGGGTTCATACTTCCTTCACCTAGGTCAACGGGATACCAAGTCATCTAGCATGTGATATAACTGACTCATAAACCTACGAACGGTACCCGAAACATCAAACTAGACATAGGCACGACAAACGGGGTCCGTTGGGACACCACGGGGATCAGGGAAACATCAAACGGGGAAGCCGAGGTCCCGAGTGGGGTGAGATTCCAGCGGGTAGCCGGACGGGGTCCACCCGCCGGCTGTCACTGTTCCGGGCAGCGGGTGCCCGGCGGGCAGCTGCCCGCCCGCCGGCTGCCCGCTGCCGGAGCTGCCCGAGAATGCCGCGGGTAGGTGGCGGGTCCCCTACCCCCCCACCTACCCCCCACTGACTCTTTTCATCGCTTTTCGCCCCGGGGACCGTTGTGGAACCCGAAACCATGCTTAGACACTTTACAACGCAATTAACAACAACAAGTAGACAATTAACGGATCAAATACGGGAAACGAACGACACATGGCCTATCATGCTTTTCTAAACATAATCAACACCCAAACATGCGATTTCCCACCCGATAATCCAAGAATCAAAGCATACGGCACAACCTAGGGTTCTAATTACTTTTATATCAACAAGGATCCGATTCGTCTTCTAATTGCAAGATTCGGTAGGAACAACACATAATCATCAAGGATACCAATTAATCGTCAAGAACATCATAATCATCAAGAATCCCAATTAATCATCAAGAACATCACAATTATCAAGAAACTCCCAATATCAAGATTATCAAGATTCCCCATGGAATCATTAAATCAACATCAATAATAATCATAGTAATTCGCCATTTATAATCATATGGGGGAAACCCTAAGGGGAAATCATAGCTATGAAAATTGGTTTTGTTGAGACATGGGTTACCTCTTAGCCTTAATTAGTTCCTTGGCTATGAAGGGTCTTTCTTTAAGCTTTCTTGCTTTCTTCTAAGGGAATTCCTGGAGCTCTCTTGGGGAGGTGGGGCGTTTAGGCGTGTGGGAAGTTCTAGGTGTCTCCTAAGTCCCTTATTTATATATTTAGGAGTCCTAATTAGGAATTAATACTATAGGCTTGCTAATTCTATTTCTTTCGGAACTAAGGATTGGGTTATGGGGTTGGGTATATATATGAGGGCCCATGGACTATGGTGGGCCTTTTTCCCTAATTAATCATTATGATTTATTCTTTCTCTTGGGCTATTGATTAATTAATTAAATGGTTTTAGGGGCCGTAACACGAGGTGTTACAATATATATATATATATATATATATATATATATATATATATATATATATATATATATATATATATATATATATATATATATATATATATATATATATCATGACATTTCTTGTTGCATGACTTGCATGATTTGCATTTAGAGTGTGATGAGAAGTATAGTACTTTATTGTTGTTTATAAGTTGGCATGATAGCATGAGTTTGCTTGTTGAGTTTTAAGTATCTCATCTATCAGTTTGAGCATGAGTTTGTGTATTGAGCTATGTTTTGAGAAATCTGTCTAAAGCATAAGATTTGTGTTTAAGTTGAGTACTTGAGAAAACATGATTATATGATGCATAAGTTGTGAGCATATAGAGATGTTTATGAGTATGTATTGAGAATGTTGTTTAAGCATTACAAAGTACTTGAGATTACGTGTGATTGCCAAATGTTTTCCAAATCTATATCTATAGTACATTACAGGGTTGAGTGGCTTTCTACTGAGCATTAATTTGCTAACGGGTTTATTTTCTACTTGTTTTCATAACCCCTTTCAAGTGGCCCCAGTGTTTGAGAGCGCACGAATTAGATTAGTGCGTAGTTATGAGTTGGTAGATTCTAGACTAGATTCTACTTTGGATATTGATGTTAGATGTTGTTGACTGATCTTTTGTTGGTGTTGGACACCGGGCTTTGTTCCCCAAGATATGTTGTTTTGATGAGCTTGACTCTAGTTATTTATCCTTTGTAGCCTACGCAGTCATCGTGAGTGGTGACTGTGGCGGTGACACCCGTATCTTTTGGATTGGTTGGTTTTTAAGTTATTTAATCTTACTTATCTATCTTGTTTAAGTTAAAGTATTTGGGATTTAGATTTTAGAAATGTAGGGTGTTACATCAAGCCCAACGAGTAATAGCTCAAGTGTAACACCCAAGATTTTCAAGGCATTTAAAACTTATAAAATAAAGGTGAAACCTCATTAAGTCCCAAAACATAATACGAGAGTACGGGGTGCTATGCCACACCCGAGCTAGAGAACTCAGGTGCACAGGCTAACTAACTAATATCCTCGATAATGTAAATGCATAAGCATGGCACACAGGCCGAAAGGGGAGCTATCTACTTCTACGTTTCCAAGTTCTAGCGCGCTCCAGTGACTTATTCTTCTGTGCCTGAAAGCGAAATATATCTGTTCAGCGAGAGATGCAGGTAACCCACTCCAACGCGTTGAAATACATTACATATAGAGATATATATAGATATACGAAAACCATTTTGAGCATGACGGTATATCCTACGAACTCTAGCTTTTAAATCCGGGGAAGACTCGACAGATAAGGCTAGACACAAGCAACAGTTATAACAAGCTTATACAATACACAACAGGCAAGACAGATAAAGCTGAGCACCATTAATAATCATAACCCAACGTAAACAATCCCAAACATAAATCCCATAGTCACAACCCCCAAGATACTCATAATCACAACTCATCCATATCTCAACACATAGCACACTTTGTTGGCGCCACAGGACCAATCGCATGCCCATACATGAGGGTCAGCGCATATAGCTCTGACACGGCCCCGCAGCACCCTACCCCGTATCGCAACACGGAGGGGTCGATCGCAACCGACCGATGAACCGCAGCTCATCATAATGTTTGATCGCAACCAAACAGTGGACCGCAGCCCAAGAAAATGTCATCTGACCGCAGCCAGGAAAGTATGAACCGAAACTCATGTGGAAACGTTTGATCGCAACCAAACGGTGGACCGCAGCCCAAGAGAGTGTAAATCTGACCGCAGCGAGCTTCTGAACCGCAGCTCAGGAATAACCAATCCGATCGCAACCGAATTGGGGTACCATGCACACATAACACATAGCAAGCACATGCAACCCACATTAACACATTGGGAAGGGGGAGAAAACGTATAACAAAACCTATGCGTGATCCTTCACATACTAAGAATAATCCTAAGGGGTTCATGCTTCTTCCAGCTAGGTCAACGGGATACCAATTCAACTAGCATGCAATATATAAGACTCCTACAACCTACGAATGGTACCCGAAATATCCAACTAGACATAGGCACGATAGACGGAATCCGTTGGGACACCACGGGGATCGGGGAAACAACAAACGGGGAAGCCGGGGTCCCGAATGGGAATTTCGAGCGGGTAGCCGGTGGGTGGGGGGCCACCTGCCAGTAACACTGTTCCGGGCAGCGGGTCGCCGGTGGGCAGCTGCCCGCCCGCCGGCTGCACGCTGCCGGGACTGCCCTCTTTTGACCGCGGGTAGGTGGCGGGTCCCCTACCCCCCACCTACCCCCCACTGACTCTTTATACACAAAACGCCCCGTGAACCGTTGTGGAACCCGAAACCATGCTTAGATACTTTACAACGCAATTAACGATCAACACGTAGACAATCAACGGATCAAATACGAGAAACGTACGGCACATAACCTATCATACTTTTCTAAACATAATTGACACCCAAACATGCGATTTCCCCACCCGATACACCAAGAATAATATCATACGATACAACCTAGGGTTCTAATCACTTTTACATCAACAAGAATACGGTTCGTCTTCTAATTACAAGATTCGGTACAAATAACACATAAGCATCAAGAACGCCATACAATTATCAAGAGCAACATATAATCATCAAGAACTCCACATAATCGTTAAGAACACCATAATTATCAAGAATCTCCCGATATCAAGATCACCCATGGAATTATCCCATCAATCATCAATAATAACATCACAAATCGTCAATACACAATAATATGGGGAAATCCTACGGGGGAAATCATAACTATGAAAATAGGTTTTGTTGAGACATGGGTTACCTCTTAGCCTTAATTAATTCCTTGGCTATGAAGGGTCTTTCTTTAAGCTTTCTTGCTTTCTTGATTTCTTCTAAGGGGATTCTTGGAGCTCTTTTTGGGGTGGTGGGGCGTTATTCTTTGTGGGAGGGTTCTAGGTGCCTCTTAAGTCCCTTATTTATATATTTAGGAGTCCTGATTAGGAACTAATATTATAGGCTTGCTTATTATATTCCTTTTGGAACTAAGGATTGGGTTTAGGGATAAGGGCCCATGGACTATGGTGGGCCTTTTTCCCTAATTAATTATTATAATTTATTCTTTTTCTTGGGCTATGGGTTAATTAATTAATTGGTTTTAGGGGTCGTAACACGGGGTGTTACACTCTCCCCCCCTTATGAGGGGCTTCGTCCCCGAAGCCCGGTGCGTTAATCCATTCTTTCACCCCCTAGGAATTCCGCATCTTGGCCTCCCGGTTAGGAATGTGGCCCCACGTTTTGCCTTAGCTGGGGTAGACTGGGTTTCTGGTGGTGTTGTGATTGAAAGGTTTTGGGTCTACCTCGGTCTCTTACTCCTGAGCTGGACGTCCCGCGAGTGCCCAAGGTGGTTTCGATTGCTGCCACCCTCTGATCTAGTGCGTGTGTCGTACGGATCAAGGATGAGAACCCTTCCTCCATGATTTGGTTTTGCCGGTTGAGCTGTGCAAGTATGCGTTCATTGATTGAGCCCTCGTCTTGCTCCCTCGGGTTCCCTCCTGATCGTGGTTGCACCAACGGGTTGGGTTCGTCATCCTCCTCCTGGTCCTCATTTCCCTCCAGGATTCCGCAATCTTGCATTGCCCGTTTGAGCTTCTTGTTGGAGACGTCTAATTGGTCGACCAATTCTCATCGTTCATTCTCGGGTTTTTGGCAAATTTCTTTGAGGGTGAGGTAATGTCCTCCCTCGGTGTAGTAGATATCATTGCGGCGTAGGTTCTGGGCGTTAAAGACCATGCCATTTGCGGTCTTGACCTCTGTGTGGCTTAGATCCACCCCCTTTTTCTCCATGATCCATCTTAGGATCATCCCGTAGGGTAGGCTAAGCCGGTTGCTCGTTTTGCAAAACTCCATGTGTTTTAGCATGAGGGCCGGCAGGTTGAACTTGATTTTGTGTTTCAAGAAGTAGGCAAAGGTGCACTCTAAACTCCCCACGTCTTTGCTTTTATTTTTCGTGGGCAGGAGGCTATCGGTTACAATCATAACCAATATCTTTTGTTCCGCCGATAGCCACTTTCTATTCGGTCGTGTGGCCGAGGTGAATCCTTCCTCTTTCCCGAGTAGGTACCCGAGGTAGTCCTTGTACCCCGTGGTTTGGGTATCAATCCACCCCTTCCGGTCATAGTTAGACACACCCGTGGTGGTCAATTTCAAGAGTTTGGCCAAACGGCCTTCGGAGAGCACAATTTCCTTGCCACAGACCTTGGTGGTGATTTCTACTTTGTCACCTCGTTTGGTGGCCACAAGGTGTTGGTAGAATTCTTTCACCAAGTTGGGGTATGTATCCCCTTTGATGGCGAGGTAAGTAACTAAGAGCCCTTGATGTCTAAGCATATCAACCAATTCCGGAGAGAATTGGTCGGGTTCGAGTGTTTTACCTCCGATTACGGTGTAATCGGCATTGCTCCACTCCGGGGTGCGGATTCCGAGGGGTTTCTTTGACATCGCGATTGGTGGCACTTTTCCGGCGAGTTTTCCAGTGGGTCTCCGGCGAAGTTTTCCGGCGGGTCCCTTTTCCGGCGGTGATTCGGGCTGCCGTGAGGTGGCGATGGTGGGGCGGAGCTCGACGGCGGCTCGGCGAGGCGGTGGAGGTCTTCGGTGGCGTTGGGGCATCGATGGCAACGGGCGGAGTTCGGGTGGTTGTCGGGCGGCGTCCTTGGTGTCACGGGTGACCTCTGGCGGAGCAGTTCGGACGGTGGGGCGGCGGCGCGAGGTCGTCGGGGAGCGGCCGGGTGGCGACGGCGTCCGGTGGGTGGTGACGTGGGTGGCTGGTGATTTTCCAGGTAGGGGGGGGTGGTGGCGTGCGTGAGAGGGGGAAGAAGGGAAGGAATGGGGAAGGAGAAGAGGAGGAAGGGGAATAAGGGTTTTTGATTTGGGGTTTTTTGTGGGTTTTAGGGATTTGGAGGGGTTTAACAAGGGGGTGTTCCCTTGTAGTTTCAAGAAACACCCATGGGTTAGTGGTTAAGGCTTTAACTTGTAGAGGAGAGGTCCATGGTTCGATTCCTAATGGTAACATTAAATATTTATTGATGGTGTGGTCCTTGTCTTTTTCCTTATTTCGTCCTTTAGTGGGGGAAGGGTTGGGTTGGTGATATAACTTGTGTTTTACCTTTGTGGTGGTATTGAAATTTGACCAAAATCTTTATTCATAGTAATTCCGAAATAGCTAAGCTAAGTAAGTGGTTTTTACAACAAGGGGGGTGGTTACAAGGGGGTGTGACGGTTTATCCCAGACAGTATTCGCTTTCTTGATTTTCTTCCGTGGGGTCCGCATGGTCCTCGTCTTCTGGGATTGGATTTCCTTCTCCGAGGTCCTCCTCGTTTCCAAGGTTGGCTTGAGTGTGGCTCATAACGAATATTTTCCCGGGAGCGCCGTAACTCCCTTGATGACTGGTGCCCCCGTGTTGGCCTACGGCGGTGGGGCGTGGCTTTTGGGGTCGAGTGCACTGGAAGGCCTTGTGTCCTTCCTCTCCGCAATTGAAGCATCGCCAGGGGTTGCCCATGCAATCCTTGCCTCTATGGTTTTTGTTGCATTTCGGGAAAGGGAAGCTTCTTGGATTAGCTTCATTGTTCCCCAGGGGCGGTCTTTGATTAGCCGGATTGTTTGATCTTGCGCTGGTGTTGTTCCTCGTCCTTTTTGCCGGTGGCGCCCCACTCCCTGTGTTTCTCCTTCGTATTTGCTCCTGAACTCCGCGTTGGAGTAGTTGGATTCGATAGAGATTTGCGGCACTGGAGTAGGCCTCATTGAGGGTCTGAGGCCTGCTTACCACTAGTGCCTTCCGGGCTTCGAAGTTGAGGCCCGATACGAATCTTTCTATTTTGGTTACCTCGGTGGGGACTAGCTCTGGCACGAAGCGTGCCAGCTCGAGGAATCGTTTATGGTATTCCATGACGGTGGTCGTCCCTTGTTTCAGATGGAGAAACTCTTCGTACATGGATGCTTTCACCTGGGTTGGATAAAATCGTTCTCGTAGTCGTGTCTTGAGGCTCTCCCAGTTGAATCCCGGTTCTTGTCGGTAAGCGGGCCCCTCGTGGATCCACTAGAGATCGACCTCGTATCCGAAGTAGAACAAGGCTATCTCTACGCGACGTCCCTCCGAGCATTCTACTACCCCTAGAATCTTGTCAAGGGTCCGGATCCATTCTTCTAGGACCGCGGGGTCTTCTTCTCCTGAGAATGTTGGTGGTCGGTGGTTTGAGACTTGTCGGGCGATGTCTGACTTCGCGTTTGATGGAGGTGGTGGGGGCCTGTTGTTGCGAAGGGCTGCGTCACTTAGTGCTTGCGCGACTTGCGTCAGTTGTTGCATGGTCTGGATCAAGGGATTGTCAGTGGCGGGCTCTAGGGTCCTTGATTGTCTTCTGTTTGGGGCCATGCTATCGTCTTTCTGGTCAGCGTTTATAAGAACGTCAGGTTAGAGTTGATGCACTTCTTATGAAGTGATAAGTGGGGGAGGGCTTTAGAATGGGAAGGGGTAAGGTGCGGGAATTTATGTGTAGGTTTCACAATCTCACCGTGCGCCCTAAGATTTCCGAGTCCTATGTTCCTAGGTACCTAGAGTTCAAGCCTAATGTCCTATAGTCCGGTCCTAAGAGTCTTTTTTTTTTTTTTTTTTTTTTTTTTTTCTAGGGTCAAACTTAGGCTCTGATACCAACTGTAACACCCCAGATTTTCAAGGCATTTAAAACTTATAAAATAAAGGTGAAACCTCATTAAGTCCCAAAACATAATACGAGAGTACGGGTGCTATGCCACACCCGAGCTAGAGAACTCAGGTGCACAGGCTAACTAACTAATATCATCGATAATGTAAATGCATAAACATGGCAGCAGGCCGAAAGGGGCGCTATCTACTTCTACGTTTCCAAGTTCTAGCGCGCTCCAGTGACTTATTCTTCTGTGCCTGAAAGTCAAATATATCTGTTCAGCGAGAGATGCTGGTAACCCACTCCAACGCGTTGAAATACATTACATATAGAGATATATATAGATATACGAAAACCATTTTGAGCATGAAGGTATATCCTACGAACTCTAGCTTTTAAATCCGGGGATGACTCGACAGATAAGGCTAGACACAAGCAACAGTTATAACAAGCTTATACAATCCACAACTGGCAAGACAGATAAAGCTGAGCACCATTAATAATCATAACCCAACGTAAACAATCCCCAACATAAATCCCATAGTCACAACCCCCAAGATACTCATAATCACAACTCATCCATATCTCAACACATAGCACACTTTGTTGGCGCCACAGGACCAATCGCATGCCCATACATGAGGGTCAGCGCATATAGCTCTGACACGGCCCCGCAGCACCCTACCCCGTATCGCAACACGGAGGGGTCGATCGCAACCGACCGATGAACCGCAGCTCATCATAATGTTTGATCGCAACCAAACAGTGGACCGCAGCCCAAGAAAATGTCATCTGACCGCAGCCAGGAAAGTATGAACCGAAACTCATGTGGAAACGTTTGATCGCAACCAAACGGTGGACCACAGCCCAAGAGAGTATAAATCTGACCGCAGCGAGCTTCTGAACCGCAGCTCAGGAATAACCAATCCGATTGCAACCGAATTGGGGTACCATGCACACATAACACATAGCAAGCACATGCAACCCACATTAACACATTGGGAAGGGGGAGAAAAACGTATAACAAAACCTATGCGTGATCCTTCACATACTAAGAATAATCCTAAGGGGTTCATGCTTCTTCCAGCTAGGTCAACGGGATACCAATTCAACTAGCATGCAATATATAAGACTCCTACAACCTACGAACAGTACCCGAAATATCCAACTAGACACAGGCACGATAGACGGAGTCCGTTGGGACACCACGGGGATCGGGGAAACATCAAACGGGGAAGCCGGGGTCCCGAATGGGAATTTCCAGCGGGTAGCCGGTGGGTGGGGTGTAACACCCCAGATATTCAAGACATTTAAAACTTATAAATAAAGGTATTATCCCCTTAAATCCCAAAACATAATACAAGTGTACGGGGTGCTATGCCACACCTGAGCTAGAGAACCCAGGTGCACAGGCTAACTATCTAATATCCTCAATAATGTAAATGCATAATATGGCACGCAGGCCGAAAAGGGAACTATCTACTTCTACGTTCCGAGTTCTAGCGCGCTCCAGTGACTTATTCTTCTGTGCCTGAAAGCCAAATATATCTGTTCAGCGAGAGATGCTGGTAACCCACTCCAACGTGTTGAAATACAATACATATAGAGATATATATATAGATATACAAAAACCATTATGAGCATGAAGATATTTCCTACGAACTCTAGCTTTTAAAACCGGGAGTGACTCAACAGTTAAGGCTAGACACCAGCAGTAGACATAGCAAGCATATGCATTTCACAATGGATAAAGCAGTTACCGCAAGGCACAAACGGTAATCATAATCCCATCATAAACAATCCCCAATATGAGACCCATAGTCACATCCCAAGGCATCATAGTCACGACTCATCCATATCACACACATAACGCACATTGTTGGCGCCACGGGACCGATCGCATGCCCATACATGAGGGTCAGCGCATATACCTCTGACACAGCCCCGCAGCACCATGCCCCGTATCGCAACACGGGGAGGTCGACCGCAACCGACCGATGAACCGCAGCTCATCATAATGTTTGATCGCAACCAAACAGTGGACCGCAGCCCAAGAGAGTGTCATCTGACCACAGCCAGGATAAAGGACGAACCGCAGCTCGTATAGAAACGTTTGATCGCAACCAAACGGTGGATCGCAGCCCAAGAGAATGTCATCTGACCGCAGCCAGGAATACAATCTGACCGCAGCCAGCTTCTGAACCGCAGCTCAGGATAACCAATCCGATCGCAACCGAATTGGGGTGGCACACACACATAACACATAGCAAGCACATTCAACCCACGTTTACACATTGGGAAGGGGGTAAAGCATATAACAAACCTATGCGTGATCCATCACATACTAAGAGTAGTCCTAAGGGGTTCATACTACCTTCACCTAGGTCAATAGGACATCAATTCATCTAGCATGCGATATAACAGACTTATAAACCTACGAACGGTACCCGAAACATCAAACTAGACATAGGCACGACAAACGGGGTCCGTTGGGACACCACGGGGATCGGGGAAACATCAAACGGGAAAGCCGAAGTCCCGAGTAGGGTGAGATTCCAGCGGGTAGCCGGTGGGTGGGGGTCCACCCGCCGGCTGTCACTTTTCCGGGCAGCGGGTGCCCGGCGGGCAGCTGCCCGCCCGCCGGCCGTCCGCTGTCGGAGCTACCCGAGATTGCCGCAGGTAGGTGGCGGGTCCCCTACCCCCACCTACCCCCCACTGACTCTTTTCACCACTTTTCGTCCCGGGGACCGTTGTGGAACCCGAAACCATGCTTAGACACTTTTCAACGTAATTAACGACAAGACATAGACAATTAACGGATCAAATACGATAAACGAACGACACATAACCTAACATGCTTTTCTAATCATAATCAACACCCAAACATGCGATTTCCCACCCGATAATCCAAGAATAAGATCATACGATACAACCTAGGGTTCTAATCACTTTTATATCAACAAGAATACGGTTCGTCTTCTAATTGCAAGATTCGGTAGGAACAACACATAATCATCAAGAATACCAATTAATCATCAAGAACATCATAATCATCAAGAACAACACGTAATCATCAAAATCCCAATTAATCATCAAGAACATCATAATTATCAAGAAACTCCCAATATCAAGATTATCAAGATTCCCCATGGAATCATTAAATCAACATCAATAATAATCATAGTAATTCGCCATTTACAATCATATGGGGGAAACCCTAAGGGGAAATCATAGCTATGAAAATAGGTTTTGTTGAGACATGGGTTACCTCTTAGCCTTAATTAATTTCTTGGCTATGAAGGATCTTTCTTTAAGCTTTCTTGCTTTCTTGATTTCTTCTAAGGGAATTCTTGGAGCTCTCCTGGGGTGGTGGGGCGTCTAGGCGTGTGGGGGGTCTAGGTGCTCCCTAAGTTCCCTATTTATAGATCCAAGGGTTTATTTAGAGTTTAATCCTATTGGGGTTAGGGGTTGGGTTTATATATTTGGGCCCAAGGGCTATGGTGGCCTTTTTCCCTAATTAATCATTATAATTTATTATTTCTCCTGGGTTATTAATTAATTAATTAATCAGTTGGTTTTAGGATTCGTAACACGGGGTGTTACACTGGGGGCCACCCGCCGGCTGCCCGCCGGTAACACTATTCCGGGCAGCGGGTCGCCGGCGGGCAGCTGCCCGCTGCCGGGACTGCCCTCTTTTGACCGCGGGTAGGTGGCGGGTCCCCTACCCCCCACTGACTCTTTATACACAAAACGCCCCGGGAACCGTTGTGGAACCCGAAACCATGCTTAGACACTTTACAACGCAATTAACGATCAACACGTAGACAATCAACGGATCAAATATGAGAAACATACGGCACATAACCTATCATGCTTTTCTAAACATAATTGACACCCAAACATGCGATTTCCCCACCCGATACACCAAGAATAATATCATACGATACAACCTAGGGTTCTAATCACTTTTACATCAACAAGAATACGGTTCGTCTTCTAATTACAAGATTCGGTACAAATAACACATAAGCATCAAGAACGCCATACAATTATCAAGAGCAACATATAATCATCAAGAACTCCACATAATCGTTAGGAGCATCATAATTATCAAGAATCTTCCGATATCACGATCACCCATGGAATTATCCCATCAATCATCAATAATAACATCACAAATCGTCAATACACAATAATATGGGGAAATCCTACGGGGGAAATCATAACTATGAAAATAGGTTTTGTTGAGACATGGGTTACCTCTTAGCCTTAATTAATTCCTTGGCTATGAAGGGTCTTTCTTTAAGCTTTCTTGCTTTCTTGATTTCTTCTAAGGGGATTCTTGGAGCTCTTTTTGGGGTGGTGGGGCGTTATTCTTTGTGGGAGGGTTCTAGGTGCCTCTTAAGTCCCTTATTTATATATTTAGGAGTCCTGATTAGGAACTAATATTATAGGCTTGCTAATTCTATTCCTTTTGGAACTAAGGATTGGGTTTAGGGATAAGGGCCCATGGACTATGGTGGGCCTTTTCCCCTAATTAATTATTATAATTTATTCTTTTTCTTGGGCTATGGGTTAATTAATTAATTGTTTTTAGGGGTCGTAACACGGGGTGTTACATCAAGCCCCAATGTGAACCCCGGATTTTTCTACCAAGCCACTTTAATACAAACTTCCGGGAATTCTCAACCGGATCTCATCTCATCATTCTTTTCAAGTAACCTTCCGGGAATTCTCAACCGGATCACATTTCATCACAACTTTTCAAGTAACCTTCTGGGAATTCTCAATCGGATTTCATTTCATCAAAACTTTTCAAGTAACCTTCCAGGAATTCTCAACCAAATCCCATTTCAACACAACTTTTCAAGTAACCAGAATACGAGCACCACCTCTAAGATTTAATGATTTTCCACTCATAATAGTACATCATGTTAGGAATAAATTGTAATAGATTTTGATAAGCCATATTGTAATTTGTAGATCCCCAATTTTATTTTATTAGACTAGTCGAGTCTTAGACCAAGAAAGGGAAAAATAAATTCATTAGTTGAGGAAATGGATGAAGAAGATATCAAGCCAAAAATCAAGAATTTGTCAAGAGAAAATGGCAAACAGAAGAGGAAGATGTATGCGTATAAAATTTGAGAAAATCCCTCAAGAAATCCCGAAGAAGAAAGAACGTGACTTGAAGTATGCATGAAACTATCTTGAAGATCAAGCATCTATGGAAAGAAAGGAGTACACCAAGTGGAACAAGAAGATAACCAATAGGTTGTACGGATGAGATGGTAAAAGCTTGAAATATTATGTGCAAGGTCACAGGTTCGAATCTCACATCCCACATATTTTAAAGAAGCCAAGTTAAAATTCCATCTGATCAAGTTAGAGGCGATGATTTGGCCGAAGGGATACAATTTGCAAGTCAATGGGATGAGAAGTCAAAGGGAATGAGATTTCCAAATTGACTAAGGGATGAAGTTTACAAGAAAAGGGTTGCAGTTTCTCAAATTGGAACCCCGAAATTGAAATAGGGATGCAATTTCATCAGAAAGAATTGAAGTTCAAATTGGTACAGGGAAATCAATATCAATTTGAAGGGATAAGATTTACAAGGCAAGGGATTAGAATTCAATTGACAAATCTAGCAAGGGATAGAGATTTCATTTCCCAAAATACAAAGGGTTTCCCAAAATAGAAAGGGATGAAGTTTCACAGGGAAGAGATTTCCAAGTCAATTGAAGAGATGAAGTCTGGAAGCAGTATACAAACCCAGATACACGAAAAACAGAGGAAGATATTAGAAGAAGTTGCAGAAGCAAAAATACTAGTCTAACTAGTAAGGGATTATTTGGCCGAAGGGATACAATTTGCAAGTCAATGGGATGAGATTTCCAATTTGACTATGGGATGAGATTTCAAGGGATCTGGAAGCAGTATACAAACCCAGATACACGAAAAACAGAGGAAGATATTAGAAGAAGTTGCAGAAGCAAAAATACTAGTCTAACTAGTAAGGGATTATTTGGCCGAAGGGATACAATTTGCAAGTCAATGGGATGAGATTTCCAATTTGACTATGGGATGAGATTTCAAGGGATGCAATTTGCAAAGTCAAAGGGAATGAGATTTCCAAATTGACTAAGGGATGAAGTTTACAAGAGAAGGGATGCATTTCTCAAATTGGTATCCCAAACAAATTGGAACCTCGAAATTGGTATCCCAAACAAATTGGAACCTCGAAATTGAAATATGGATGCAATTTCATCAGAAAGAATTGAAGTTCAAATTGGTACAGGGAAATCAATTTGAAGGGATAAGATTTACAAGGCTTCAATTCAATTGGAGGGATGCAATTTCATCAGAAAGAATTGAAGTTCAAATTGGTACAGGGAAATCAATTTGAAGGGATAAGATTTACAAGGCTTCAATTCAATTGGAGACATAGATTGCAAGGGATGAGATTGCAATTCCAAATCAAGTAAGGGATGAGAATTCAATTGACAAATCTAGCAAGGGATAGAGATTTCATTTCCCAAAATAGAAAGGGAAGAGATTGCAATTCCAAATCAAGTAAGGGATGAGAATTCAATTGACAAATCTAGCAAGGGATAGAGATTTCATTTCCCAAAATAGAAAGGGAAGAATTGAAGTTCAAATTGGTACAGGGAAATCAATTTGAAGGGATAAGATTTACAAGGCTTCAATTCAATTGGAGACATAGATTGCAAGGGATGAGATTGCAATTCCAAATCAAGTAAGGGATGAGAATTCAATTGACAAATCTAGCAAGGGATAGAGATTTCATTTCCCAAAATAGAAAGGGATGAAGTTTCACAAGGGAAGAGATTTCCAAGTCAATTGAAGAGATGAAGTCTGGAAGCAGTATACAAACCCAGATACACGAAAAACAGAGGAAGATATTAGAAGAAGTTGCAGAAGCAAAAATACTAGTCTAACTAGTAAGGGATTATATTGGAGAATATATTTTGAAGAAAAAATCCCAAGAGGCATGATCTACACCAGATGGAGATTCATGGGACGCCATTTTTGCTGAAACCTCAAGCTCAATTTGAAATATCTGACAAGATCTGCAACGTTATCTTATCTTCTGACAAAAGGCTATACAGCTAAGCAAAATTCGAAAATGAGACCATTTCTTTCCAACGGACGGATTCTCATTACCAGCTATAAATAGATGAAGATTGAAGCTGAGGAAAACAGAAGCAAGAAGAAAATAGCAAGAAGCAAGAATACAGAGCTAAACAGAGCATACAAAATTCAAAGAAAGCTTTCCATCTCAGAAGCTTAAATTGATATATCTTTTGTGAGATAAACACTCAGAGTGATACAGAGCTTAGAAAAGAAATATCCAAGAGTGTTGAAATCTTCATCAACTTCAAGAGATTCAGCGCATCAACGAAGATCATCTACAGAATCTCAAAGTTGGAAGCAAGGCAAATTTTGTTTTGGAGCAAAACAAGGGAAAGGAGGAAAGTAACACGGAGTTGTGAAATCCTGGATTGTCACACGGAGTTGTGAGATCCGAAGCAGCAGTGTCGGGAAGACATTGGGCGTGATTGGTGTGGGCTTGGTGATCAAAGCACCAGATCACGGAAGATACGTTTCTACCGGATCGTAGAAGACGGGGGAAAGTAGCACGGAGTTGTGAAATCCTGGGAAAGTAACGCGGCGACGTGAAACCCGAAGCAGCAGTGTCGGAGGCACTGGGCGTGATTAGTGTGGGCTTGGTGATCAAAGCACTAGATCACGGAATTTCATTGTATCTTAGAACCAAGAAGTGGTGGATATAGTGAATTGGCTCTTGGAGAAAAGAGCAAGTGGAGTAGGAGGATTACATCACCTCGCGAACCACTATAAATTGCCTTGTGTTCTTTACTGCTTTCTTTACTTACTGCTCTTGCTTGCTTCTCACGTCAATAATCTTGACACGATCTACACACACACCGTATCGTTTATTTAATTCCGCTGTGCACCGGACTCTAACAATCTAGTTAAGAGTCTTGGTTTATCTCTGGCTTACCTTTTGTTATATTGTGCGAAAAAGTTTGAAAGTTTATTCACCCCCCCCCCCCCTCTAGACTTTCACCTTACCTCTTTTGGGACCAACAATTGGTATCAGAGCAGGTGCCTATCCGAGTCAGAATTTGTCTCTAATCGATACTAACAATTGGTATCAAGGCCTGTAGTCTATTTGAGTCAATTAGTATCAAGAGCAGGTTGTCTATTTGGGTCAACCTTGTTTCTGACTGCTAGGCAGATCCATCTTACCCAGTGTGTGTAAATTGGATTATTTGTCTCTCGTATCCATCGAGAAGATGAATAAAGATTTAGCTCAAATTCTGTTATTTTCACTTGATAAATTTGATGATTGGAAAGTTCGTATGCAGGTTCATCTATCTGCTTTACATGATGAAATGTGGGAAGTTATCTCCAACGGACCGATCGAAATATTGAAAGTGAATACGGCTTTTCTTCTATCACCGGATGCTCAACAATTCGTACCAAAGCCAAAACTGGAATGGACGCCGGATGATAGAAAAAGGAACAATCTTGACAACATTGCCAAAGATATTCTGTTCAAAGCCATTGATGATACAATATTCCCAAAGGTTCGAAAATGTACAAGTGCAAAAGAAATTTGGGATACTCTCATCAAGATCGGAGAAGGAGATGAACAAGAAAAAGATAACAAGCTCACTATTGCTATGAAGAAGTTCGAGGACTTCAAAATGCTCTCAAATGAATCCATTGTTGATATGGAAGCTCGAATGATCAAAATCCTTGGAGAAATTAATGACCTTGGCAAAAATATTAGCCAAAAGGAAATTAATCTCAAAGTTCTACGAGGCTTACCATCTACTTGGGATATGAAGGTTACGACTATGCGAGATCACCGAGATCTAAGAATATTGTCAACCGACAAATTATTTAGTGATCTTAAAGCATATGAGTTCGAAATGAAGGCCAAAAATGATGAAGTTCATGAAATTCGAAATCCAGCTCTAATGGCCGAACAACCGTCAACCTCCAGGTCAGTAGATAATATTGATTTTATAACTGACGAACAATTTGCTCTTTTTGTGAAAAAGTTCAAAAGGTTTATGCGAAGAGGAGACAACAAAAATTCTGCTCGTGGAAAATTCGTCTCTCGCACGACACAAGAAGAGAAAGTCGAAGAAAATAACAATTTATGCTACAATTGCCGCAAACCCGGACATTTCAAAATAAATTGTCCGTATCCGATCGTTAGCAAGTATCAAGGCATAAATGTTGAATCTACACCGAATAAATCCGAAAGCAAAGATCGAAGGTTCAAGCGCGACAAAAGAAAAGCTCTCGTTAGCAATGAACCAAATGAAAATGATGAGTCGAATGAATTGTCATCAAGTGATGAAAGCTCAAGTTCGGAAGATGACACGGCTCTAATATGCAAATCAATTGAGTTGAGTTCAAGTGAAGAGTGCTTTATGGCTCTTGGAGCAGAGGAAGAAGAGGTAACATCTAATTCTTTCAATTCTGTTAATTCCTCTTTTTCTCGTGAATCTATTGACAACCTAATGCGAGATTGTCAAGAGATTATGCTCACTCATCCTCAACTCAAGGAGCGCAATAAAATTCTAATTCTTGAAAAAGAAGAGATGAATAAAAAATTGCAAGATGCTTTACTTGAAGTGAGTAACTTGAAGAGTAAAAATATTCAACTTCAAGAAGAGTGTAAATCAAGAGAGGTTAGAGAACATAACCTTCGGGCTACCATTGCTACGTTTACTAATTCGTCCAAAATTATGGATAAAATGGTAAACATGCAAAAGCCATCAGGAGATAGAACCGGAATCGGTTATGACTCCACATGTTCTCAAACCCCTCCGAAACTGACTAATCTTACTACTCCTTTAAACAATAAAGTGCAAGTAGTAAAATTTGTTAAAAGTCAGTATAGCACAATGAGACAAGGACTTGGCTATCAAACAAAAGCAAAGTTGAATGTTGACAGGCCGAAACAGTTCAATACTATGGCAAAGCAACAAAAATTCTTCAAGCAAAGATATGCCAAAGAGTCAAGTGCAAAAAGAATTTTTAGAAAAGAGGGAAGCCTTTCTAGAAATAGAGATGGAAGATTTTATTCCACTCAAAAGGATTGGTTGTGTAAATCTTGTTTAAATGCTTCCTATAGACCAAAGCAACAATCCTCTTCCCAGGCGCCTAGATATAAAAATGTTTTTCAAAACCCGGCGCCAAAAATATTTTCAAAAGTTAATTATGATTATCGTGTTTCAAATGGTTACAAACCGCCTTATCTTAATTCAATAGGATCAAGGTGGGTTTGGTTACCAAAAATTACTAACAGCAAAGGACCCAAGCAAGTATGGATACCTAAAACCAACTAATCTTTTTTGTAGGATGTTTGGTACATCGACAGTGGTTGCTCACGCCACATGACTAGAAATAAATCTTGTCTAGTGAATTTCAAGAAAATCGATGGACCAAAAGTTATATTTGGAGGAAATCAAAATTATGGAACTACAAAAGGAGTTGGTACAATTGAAAGAAATGGTTTGAAGATCGAAGATGTTTCATTTGTTGAAGGCCTAAAATTCAATTTGTTGAGCACTAGTCAATTTTGTGACAAAGGCTATCTTGTGGAATTTTCCAAAAATAAGTGCCTAATCAAAAATGAGCTCTCAAATGAAGTTGTGCTCACTGGAAAAAGGCGAAAGAATATGTATGTTGTTGATTGGAGCACAAGCAAAGATTCAGTATGCTTAATGGCCAGAAATTCGAATGAAGCAAATTGGGAATGGCACAGAAAGCTCAACCATTTAAACTTCAAGACCATCAATCAGCTTGCAATGAAAAATCTAGTTGAAGGACTGCCAAGTATTATCTTCAAGAAGGACCAAGTGTGTGATGCATGCCAACGCGGAAAGCAAATCAAATCATCATTCAAGTCTAAGACGCATGAATCAACATCAAGACCGCTAAGCTTGCTACACATGGACTTATTTGGACCGGTTGATCCAATAAGTGTAAGTGGTAAGAAATATACTCTTGTTGTTGTTGATGATTTTTCTAGGTACACTTGGACTGTGTTTCTCAAGAAGAAAAATGAAGTTGAACAAGTGTTGCCGAAGCTGTTGAAGCAACTACAAAATGAGAAAGAATTGCAAATATCAAAAATCCGAACCGATCGTGGAACCGAGTTCGTGAATGGAGTTATACAAGCTTTTTGCAATTCACATGGAATTTCTCATCAATTATCTGCCGCTAGAACACCACAACAAAACGGTGTTGCCGAAAGAAGAAACCGGACGCTTAAAGAAGCCGCACGAGTGATGATTAGTGCAGCCGGTCTCCCGAAAAGATATTGGGCGGAAGCTATCAACACTGCTTGCTATACTCAAAATCGAAGCATGATCCATAAGCAGTATAGCAAGACGTCATATGAGCTATATAAAGGGAGAAAACCAAATATTGGTTATTTTCATATTTTTGGATGCAAGTGCTTTATTCATATTAATGATAAATTGCATCTAAAAGCTTTTGATGAGCGTGCAGATCTAGGATATTCGACTACCAGCAAAGCATTCAGAGTTTTGAACAAAAGAACAATGGTGGTTGAAGAATCCATACACGTGGTATTTGATGAAAAATCACACGTCAATATTGATGCTCTGGACGAAAATGGCGAAAATATTGAGCAAAATGGTAACAAGTGTCATATTGATTTTTGTGATACTGATGATACGTGTGAAGAAAATATTTTGCAGGGAATGGATGAGTTGGAAATTAATTCTCTAGAAAATCCCATCCATCATCCAGTAAGAAATGAAATGCGGGATGCAATTGGTATTGAAATTGCAAATCAACCCAGGGATGCAATTGGTATTGAAATTGCAAATCAACTCAGGGATGCAGTTGAAGTGGAAAGTGCAAATCAGCCCTTGGATGCAATTACTGGAGAAGTTGGAAATCTAGAAAATGAAGCAGAAATTCGAAACAGTGCTACCTCTTCTCAACCAGTAAATCCACCCAGCACCATGCACCCTTTTGAACCAGACTTAAGATGGCTCAAAAATCACCCACCAGATTTAGTGATCGGAAATGTTCGAGATGGCGTGAAAACAAGATCATCTACCATGGAAGCATTGTTCACATGTTATCTATCACAGATTGAACCAAAAGAAGTGGACGAAGCTCTAAATGATCCAAGTTGGATTGACGCCATGCAAGAGGAACTCGATCAATTCAAAAGAAATGACGTTTGGGAACTTGTTCCAAGACCAATGAACCACAATGTTGTAGGAACTAAATGGGTCTTCCGGAACAAAGCAAACGAAGAAGGCGTGATTGTTAGGAATAAAGCAAGGCTCGTTGCAAAAGGATACTCTCAAGAAGAAGGAATAGATTTTGATGAAACCTTTGCACCGGTATCCAGACTCGAAGCTATAAGAATTTTTCTAGCCTACGCCGCACACAAAGATTTCACCGTTTATCAAATGGACGTGAAAAGCGCATTCTTGAATGGTCTACTCGAAGAAGAAGTTTATGTCGAACAACCCCCAGGTTTTGAGGTAAAAGGCGAAGGTGATAAAGTCTACAAACTTAAAAAGGCATTGTATGGGTTGAAACAAGCACCTAGAGCTTGGTATGATACCTTGTCAATGTTCTTGATAAGCTGTGGATTCACCAAAGGCCTTGTTGACAAAACTCTCTTTAGAATTCAAGATGGTGATCATATTTTATTAGTGCAAATATATGTTGATGATATTATTTTTGGAAGCACTAACAATTCTATGTGTGAGAAATTTTCGAAGCTTATGCAGAATAAATTCGAAATGAGCATGATGGGTGAATTGAATTATTTCTTGGGCTTACAAGTCAAACAATTGAAGGAAGGAATATTCATCAATCAAGCAAAGTACACCCGCGACCTGATAAAGAAGTTTGGCCTTGATGGAAAATCATCGATCAAAATTCCTATGAGTACATCAATAAGGCTAGAAAAAGACGAAGATGGAAATGATGTCGAACAAACTAAGTATAGAGGAATGATTGGTTCACTACTATACCTCACTGCAAGCAGGCCGGACATTTCTTATGCTGTGAGAGTGTGTGCAAGATTCCAAAAGAAAGCCACCTCACCGCAACAAAGAAAATCATAAGATACTTGAAGGGCACAATCAATGTTGGATTGTGGTATCCTAAAGGTACAGATTTTACGCTAACTGGTTTTTCAGATGCGGATTTTGCAGGTTGTAAAATAGACAGAAAAAGCACCTCCGGAACGTGTCAATTCTTGGGAGGAAGGCTTGTTTCTTGGTTTAGCAAAAAGCAAAATTCCATCGCAACTAGTACCGCCGAGGCTGAATACATTGCTGCAGGAAGTTGTTGTGCTCAAATTTTGTGGATGAAGCAACAATTGAAGGATTATGGAGTGAATTGCGACGATGTTAGCATATTTTGTGACAATACAAGTGCAATCGCTATCACCCACAATCCAGTGCTTCATTCAAGAACCAAACATATCGACATACGACATCATTTCATAAGGGATCATGTTGAAAAGAAAGATCTAAAAATCGAGTATATCCCTACGGAGAACCAAGTTGCAGATATTCTCACGAAGCCTTTATGCGAAACGAGATTTTCTACCTTAAGGCATGAGTTGGGAATGCTTGAAATGAGCTAAGTATCACTGGACTTAATCTTATGATTTAAATTGATACTTGTGCTCATATATTTTTTTTATATACGTTTATATATTTATTCGAAAATTGCATGAATAAATTAGTTCAATGTGTTTAGTATCTACTTATATAATTGCATGTAAATTTTAACGTGAAAATATGTGCCATGCAATTCTTTTTCGAAAATCTGTGTTTATTTATTTTAATTGCATGATTATGTGTTTTAATTTTAGCTATAGCATAATATGGGACATGTATGATTTAATTGTTTATATTAATATTGCCGAACCAATATGTGTGTTATAATTTAATTGCTAAGTGTTTTTAATTAGTTAATTTTTTTAATTGGTATCTAAAATAATTGACTAGTTTCTAAATATTTGATTATTTGATTATTTGTGTTTTAGAAACTACCGTGTTTATGTATGTTTAATTTTTGGTGTTTGATTGAAATTTGTCTAATTTTCTAAATCTATGATTATGTTGATTAGGAGTTTACCGTATGTATGCATGTTTATATATGGATATGATTTAATTTCTTTTAATATTCATATATGTTTCAGAATTTTGTGTAATTATATGTGAGATTTCCGAAATTATGTGTAATTTGTGTGTGATTATATTTATATGATACATCTAACGTTCTTTTTGAGATAAAGAAGGAAGACTCTTCACCTTTCAAATCTACACCTCCTGATCTCCCACTCATAAATTACATCCCACAAAAAATCTCACCCTCTCTCGTAAATCAAATCCTCTCCAAATCCAACCTCTCTCTCACATCTTCAAAAATAATCAGAGGTGTCCATTCATAATCATCTTACTCTATACACCTTACGTATATAGAGTACCTAAGAGACTGTGAGGCATTTAATGCCCTTGTCTGCTAATGATAACCTTTTTCTCTCTCCTAGTAACACCTTAACCAAAAGACACCTCCACCCTTACAAGTGCCTTGTCACCACACCTATTCTAAGGGTCTCAATTGAGATTTCTATCTGAGATTTATACCTCTTCTATAATCCTTCTTAAACCATACGAAACCTTTCGTATTCCTCTCAGCCAAAATTTTTCCAGTTCTACCAAGATCAGAAATCTTTGTCTCTCAAGTTCTCAATCTCACCGGCGAACAGCATGTCTGGAACCAAATCCATGCAACCCAAAAATCTGCTTACTCTACAACAACAATTGATCGATGGGATGACACTCAATCCGGAGTTTTTCATGTTTGGAGCCGTCGACAAAGAATTAGCAAAGAAGATTCTCAATGCTTTGAAGGACTGTGGACTATACGATTTCTTCACTTACAAATATGTTGGAGTTTTTGAAACAGATGTGACCGAGTTCTATTTGCATGCCACTGTGAAGAACAACGTGATTCACTCTAAAGTTGGAAGAACAGATGTTCAAATCTGTGAAAAAGACATCAAGGAGTGCTTCAATTTTCCTGATTCAGAACTTATGCCAAAAGCTCATCATTATAACTCTCAACAATTCTGGAACGAAATTCGTGGTCCAAAAGCACCTGTGATTCACTACGACTCAACCAAGCCGAAGAATGTGCTGAAACCGGAATATGATATGCTCATTGAGATGATGTACAAGATTCTGGACAACAAGCTTGGAAGTGTGGATGATTTATCTGGAACATCTGTGAGTCTGATGAATGGAATCATGCAAGGAATAAAATTCAACTGGACAAAATACATCTTCAACCGGCTACTGTTCTTTGTAAACAATGCAAAACCCCATGGCAGACCACTTGAAGGAAATCACTTTTTGCATAAAGTTGGGTATGGACTCATTGTTGGAGAAATTCTGAGAAAGAAGAATGTGCATCTCAGAAGACACAAAAATGTTGGAATATACAGAACTCTTTTCAGAAAATTTGGACCTGACTATGGCAAAAAGACAAATCGACGCAAAGGATCAGAAGGAGGTGGTTCTACCAGTACACCACAGAGTTCTCGAAGGAGAAACAGTAAAACTCAATCTGCAGGAAGTGCACACATGGGATCGAGCAACCCAAGCAACAGAGATCAAGAAGCCGTAAGCTCGGCTATAGCACTTATTCCATCTCAAGAAGTAGCTGTAACACCCCAGATTTTCAAGACATTTAAAACTTATAAAATAAAGGTATTATCTCATTAAATCCCAAAACATAATACAAGTGTACGGGGTGCTATGCCACACCTGAGCTGGAGAACCCAGGTGCACAGGCTAACTAACTAATATCCTCAATAATGTAAATGCATAATATGGCACGCAGGCCGAAAGGGGACTAACTACTTCTACGTTCCGAGTACTAGCGCTCTCCAGTGACTTATTCTTCTGTGCCTGAAAGCCAAATATATCTGTTCAGCGAGAGATGCTGGTAACCCACTCCAACGCGTTGAAATACAATACATATAGCAATATATATATAGATATACGAAAACCGTTTTGAGCATGAGAATATATCCTACGAACTCTAGCTTTAAAACCGGGGATGACTCGACAGATAAGGTCAGACACAAGCAACAGTTATAACGAGCATATGCAGTTCACAACAGATAAGGCAGATAGGGCAAAGCATAAACAATGATCATAACCCAACATGAACAATCCCCAATATAAATCCCATAGTCACATCCCCCAAGACACTCATAATCACAACTCGTCCACGTCACAACACATAACGCACGTTGTTGGCGCCACAGGACCACTCGCATGCCCATACATGCGGGTAAGCGCATATAGCTCTGACACGGCCCCACAGCACCATGCCCCGTATCGCAACACGGGGAGGTCGATCGCAACCGACCGATGAACCGTAGCTCATCATAATGTTTGATCGCAACTAAACAGTGGACCGCAGCCCAAGGAATTCCCATCTGACTACAGCCAGCCTCTGAACCGCAGCTCAGGAAAGATGTCACCTGATTGCAGCCAGGAATTCCCATCTGACTACAACCAGCTTCTGGACCGTAGCCCAGGATACCGTCATCCGACTGCAGCCAGGAATTCCCATCTGACTGTAGCCGGCTTCTGAACCGCAGCTCAGGATAACCAATCCGATCGCAACCGAATTGGGGTAACACGCACACATAACACATAGCAAGCACATGCAACCCACATTACACATTGGGAAGGGGGACAAAGCGTATAACAACCTTATGTGTGATCCATCACGTACTAAGAATAGTCCTAAGGGGTTCATACTTCTTCCACCTACGTCAATGGGATACCAATTCAACTAGCATGCAATATAATAGACTCATAAACCTACGAACGGTACCCGAAATATCAAACTAGACATAGGCACGACAAACGGGGTCCGTTGGGACACCACAGGGATCGGGGAAACATCAAACGGGGAAGCCGGGGTCCCGAGGGGGGGGAAATTCCAGCGGGTAGCCGGTGGGTGGGGGGGTCCACCCGCCGGCTGCCCGCCGGCCATCACTGTTCCGGGCAGCGGGTGCCCGGCAGGTAGCTGCCCGCCCGCTGCCGGAGCTGCCCGAATTGCCGCGGGTAGGTGGTGGGTCCCCTACCCCCCACCTACCCCCCACTGACTCTTTTCACCACTTTTCGTCCCGGGAACCATTGTGGAACCCGAAACCATGCTTAGACACTTTTCAGCGTAATCAACGACAACACATAGACAATTAACGGATCAAATACGATAAACGAACGGCACATAACCTATCATGCTTTTCTAATCATAATCAACACCCAAACATGCGATTTCCCCACCCGATAATCCAAGAATAATATCATACGATACAACCTAGGGTTCTAATCACTTTTATATCAACAAGAATACAATTCATCTTCTAATTGCAAGATTCGGTAGGAACAACACATAATCATCAAGGATACCAATTAATCATCAAAAACATCATAATCATCAGGAACAACACATAATCATCAAAACCCCAATTAATCATCAAGAACATCATAATTATCAAGGAACTCCCAATATCAAGATTATCAAGATTCCTCATGGAATTATTATATCGACATCAATAATAATCATCATCAATCGCCATTTACAACAATATGGGGGAAAACCTAAGGGGAAATCATAGCTATGAAAATAGGTTTTGTTGAGACATGGGTTACCTCTTAGCCTTAATTAATTCCTTGGCTATGAAGGATCTTTCTTTAAGCTTTCTTGCTTTCTTGATTTCTTCTAAGGGAATTCTTGGAGCTCTCCCGGGGTGATGGGGCGTCTAAGCGTGTGGGGGGTTCCGGGTGTCTCCTAAGTTCCCTATTTATATATTTAAGACTCCTAATTAGGGCCTGAATGGTATGGGTTTACTAATTCTATTCCTTATAGGACTCAGGGACTTGCTTTAGGGATAAGGGTCCATATTAATTAAAGCGGATCCTAATCACAATCTGAATAGTAAAAGGCCTACTTCCTTTATTCCTAATAGATAACTAGGTCTAGGATTCCTAATTAGGATCTGAATAGTAAGAGGTTTACTATCTTTATTCCTAATAGGCTTAAGCCTCTAATTTAGGCAAGGGTCCACGGTTCATGGTGGACCCTACTAATTAATTAAAGGGGAACTTAACATAATTAATCATATTTAATTATTATTAGCGGGATTAATTAATTAATTAATCCAGGATTAAAGGCCGTAACACGGGGTGTTACACTCTCCCCCCCTTACAAGGGGCTTCGTCCCCGAAGCCCGGTGTCATAGTCCACCCTTTCACCCCTAGACATCTCGTAGTTCGGCCTCCTGGGCAGGAGTGTGGCCCTACGTTTGTCTTAGTTTGGGATAGGCTGTACTTTTTGTGGCGTTGTGATAGAGAAGTTATGGGTGTACCTCGGTTTCCTGCGCTGGAACTGGGCGCCCCACGAGTGCCCAAGGCGGCCTCGATTGCTGCCACCCTCTGATCGAGTGCGCGTGTGGTGCGGATCAAGGATGAGAACCCTTCTTCCATGATTTGGTTTTGCCGGTTGAGATGTGCGAGAATGCGCTCATTGACCGAGCTCTCGTTTTGATTCCTCGGGTCCCTTCTGGATCGTGGTTGCACTGTCAGGTCGGGCCCGTCATCCTCCTCCTGTTCCTCATTTCCCTCCGGGCCCCCACAGTCCTGCATGGCTCGCTTGAGCTTCTTATTGGAGATGTCCAACCGGTCAACCAATTCCCTTCGTTCTTCCTCGGGCTTTTGGCAAATTTCTTCGAGGGTGAGGTAATGCCCTCCCTCGGTGTAGAAGATGTCGTTGCGGCGAAGGTTTTGTGCATTGAAAACCATACCATTGGGGGTCTTTACCTCGGTGTGGCTTAGATCTACCCCCTTTTTCTCCATGATCCAACTTAGGATCATCCCGTAGGGTAGGCTAAGCCGGTTGTTCGTTTTACAGAATTCCATGTGCTTGAGCATGAGGGCCGGCAAGTTGAACTTGATTTTGTGTTTTAGGAGGTACGCAAAGGCACACTCCAAGCTTCCCACATCCTTTCTGTTATTATTGGTGGGCAAGAGGCTATCGGTTACAATCATAACCAATATCTTTTGCTCCGCTGATAGCCATTTCTGGTGTGGTCGGGTGGCCGAGGTGAACCCATCCTCTTTCCCGAGTAAGTACCCGAGATAGTCCTTGTATCCCGTGGTTTGGGTGTCAATCCACCCCTTCCGGTCGTAGTTGGACACACCCGTGGTGGTCAATTTCAAGAGCTTGGCCAAACGGCCTTCGAAAAGCACAATTTCTTTGCCGCGGACTTTGGTGGTGATCTCTACCTTGTCACCTTGTTTGGTGGCTACAAGGTGTTGATAGAACTCCTTCACCAATTCGGGGTACGTATCTCCTTTGATGGTGAGATACGTATCTAAGAGTCCTTGGTGTCTAAGCATGTCAACCAATTCCGGAGAGAATTGGTCGGGTTCAAGTGCTTTACCTCCGATTACGGTATAATCGGCATTGCTCCACTTCGGGGTGCGGATTCCGAGAGGCTTCTTTGGCATGATGATGATCGCTCGTTAGTGGCGGTTTCCGGCTGCTCCTTTTTCCGGTACGGCGGCGACGGCGGTTTTCCGGCGACCTTTCCGGCGACTTTTCCGGCGGTCCCCGGCGGCGGTTCTTGCTCGTTATTGCGAAGGGCGCCGGCGAGCGTAGGTTCGTCGAGAGGAGGCAACGGCGAGCGAATGACGGCAGCGGGCTCCCAGGCAGCGTCGTATGGCGGTGGCAGCGGGTTGGGGTTGGGCTTTCGCCGGGCGGAGGAGCGGTGGCCGAACTCGTGCGGCGGCGCGGCGTCATGGCTGGCGGTCGAGCGTCGGCCGGCGGCGGCGTGTAGCTGGGGCGGGTCGCGAGGTTGCGGCTCCTCACGGTGGCTGGCCGGTGAGGGTTTTAGGGGGGGGGGGGGGGGGTCGAGAGAGAGAGAGAGAAGGGAGGAGAGTTGGGTGATTTGGGGAAGAAGGAGGAGGGTTTATGATTTGGGGATTTTGTGGGTTTTAGGAATTTAGGGGGGTTTAACAAGGGAGTGTTCCCTTAAGGTTTCAAGAAACACTCATGGGTTAGTGGTTGGGACTAGGACTTGTAAATGTGAGGTCTAGAGTTCAATTCCTAATGGTGACATTAGGCACATCTTGATGAGGTAGTTTTTGTCCTTTTTCCCATTTCGTCTTTTGGTGAGGAAGGGTTGGGTGGATGACATAACTTGTGTTTTACCCTCGTAGCGGAATTGAATCTTGAATGAAAATGAATCTTTATTCATAATACTTTCTAAGTAGCTAAGTTAAGTAGACATAATGCTTCCGAAGTAATTAAACTAAGTAAGTGGTCGACATGACACAGGGAGCGGCTACAAGGGGGTGGTGATGGCTTATCCTAAACAGAATTCGCTTTCGGGATTTTCTTCGGCGGGGTCCGTATGGTCCTCGTCTTCAGGGTTTGAGTTTTCTCCTCCTTGGTCTTCTTCGTTTCCGAGGTTGGCTTGCGTTTGGCTCATGACGAATACTTTTCTGGGAGCGCCGTAGCCCCCTTGGTGACCCGTGGTGGTGGGACGTGGCCTTTGGGGTTGAGTGCAATGGAAGGCCTTGTGTCCTTCCTCCCCGCAGTTGAAGCATCTCCAGGGGTTGCCTGCGCAGTCCTTGCCGCGGTGGCTTTTGTTGCATCTCGGGCAAGGAAAGTTCCTTGGGTTCGCTTCGTTGTTTCCCAGGGGCGGCCTCGGGTTGGTCGGGTTGGTTGTCCTTGTGCCGACGTCGTTCCTTGTTCTTTTCATTGGCGGTGCCCCACTTCCGGGATTCCTCCTTCACATTTGTTCTTGAACCCCGCGTTGAAGTAGTTGGATTCGGTAGAGATTTGCGGCACTGCCGTAAGCCTCGTTGAGGGTCCGGGGCCTGCTCACCACCAGTGCCTTCCGGGCTTCGAAGTTGAGGCCCGATACGAATCTTTCTACCTTGGTCACCTCAGTGGGGACAAGTTCGGGTGCGAAGCGCGCCAGTTCGAGGAATCGTTTATGGTACTCCACGACGGTGGCCGTTCCTTGCTTTAGATGGAGGAACTCTTCATACATGGATGCTTTTATGTGGGTTGGGTAGAACCGTTCACGTAATCGTGCCTTGAGGCTTTCCCAGTTGAACCCTGGTTCTTGTCGATGGGTGGGTCCTTCGTGCATCCACCAGAGGTCGGCCTCGTGCCCGAAGTAGAACGAGGCTATTTCTACACGACGCTCTTCCGGGCATTCTACTACCCCTAGAATCTTGTCAAGGGTCCGAATCCATTCCTCCAGGACTGCGGGGTCCTCTTCACCGAAGAACGTGGGTGGTCGGTGATTCGAGACTTGTCGATCGACGTCAGAGTTTGCATTCACCGGAGGCGGTGGGGGTCTGGTGTTCCGAAGGGCCGCGTCGCTTAACGCCTGCGCGACTTGTGATAGTTGCTGTAGGGTTTGAGTCAAGGGGTCGCTGGTGGCGGGTTCCGGAGTCCTTGATTGCCTTCTGTTCGGTGCCATGCTATCGTTTTTCTGGTCAGTGTTTACAAGAATATTAAGTTAGGGTTCGACGCACTTCTGGTGAAGTGATAAGTGGGGAAGGGTTTTAGAATGGGAAAGGGCAACGTGTAGGGAAGTTATGTGTAGGTTTCACAATCTCACCGCGCGTCCTAAGGTTCCTGAGTCCTATGTTCCTAGGTACTTAGAGTTTAAGTCTAACGTCCTAAAGTCCGGTCTTAAGAGTCTTTTCCTAGGGTCAAACTTAGGCTCTGATACCAACTGTAACACCCCAGATTTTCAAGACATTTAAAACTTATAAAATAAAGGTATTATCTCATTAAATCCCAAAACATAATACAAGTGTACGGGGTGCTATGCCACACCTGAGCTGGAGAACCCAGGTGCACAGGCTAACTAACTAATATCCTCAATAATGTAAATGCATAATATGGCACGCAGGCCGAAAGGAGACTAACTACTTCTACGTTCCGAGTACTAGCGCTCTCCAGTGACTTATTCTTCTGTGCCTGAAAGCCAAATATATCTGTTCAGCGAGAGATGCTGGTAACCCACTCCAACGCGTTGAAATACAATACATATAGCAATATATATATAGATATACGAAAACCGTTTTGAGCATGAGAATCTATCCTACGAACTCTAGCTTTAAAACCGGGGATGACTCGACAGATGAGGTCAGACACAAGCAACTGTTATAACGAGCATATGCAGTTCACAACAGATAAGGCAGATAAGGCAAAGCATAAACAATGATCATAACCCAACATGAACAATCCCCAATATAAATCCCATAGTCACATCCCCCAAGACACTCATAATCACAACTCGTCCACGTCACAACACATAACGCACGTTGTTGGCGCAACAGGACCACTCACATGCCCATACATGCGGGTCAGCGCATATAGCTCTGACACGGCCCCACAGCACCATGCCTCGTATCGCAACACGGGGAGGTCGATCGCAACCGACCGATGAACCGCAGCTCATCATAATGTTTGATCGCAACCAAACAGTGGACCGCAGCCCAAGAGAGTGTGTCATCTGACTGTAGCCAGGAATTCCCATCTGACTACAGCCAGCCTCTGAACCGCAGCTCAGGAAAGATGTCACCTGATTGCAGCCAGGAATTCCCATCTGACTACAACCAGCTTCTGGACCGCAGCCCAGGATACCGTCATCCGACTACAGCCAGGAATTCCCATCTGACTGTAGCCGGCTTCTGAACCGCAGCTCAGGATAACCAATCCGATCGCAACCGAATTGGGGTAACACGCACACATAACACATAGCAAGCACATGCAACCCACATTACACATTGGGAAGGGGGACAAAGCGTATAACAACCTTATGCGTGATCCATCACGTACTAAGAATGGTCCTAAGGGGTTCATACTTCTTCCACCTACGTCAACGGGATACCAATTCAACTAGCATGCAATATAATAGACTCATAAACCTACGAACGGTACCCGAAATATCAAACTAGACATAGGCACGACAAACGGGGTCCGTTGGGACACCACAGGGATCGGGGAAACATCAAACGGGGAAGCCGGGGTCCCGAGGGGGGGGAAATTCCAGCGGGTAGCCGGTGGGTGGGGGGGTCCACCCGCCGGCTGCCCGCCGGCCATCACTGTTCCGGGCAGCGGGTGCCCGGCGGGCAGCTGCCCGCCCGCCGGCTGCCCGCTGCCGGAGCTGCCCGAATTGCCGCGGGTAGGTGGTGGGTCCCCTACCCCCACCTACCCCCCACTGACTCTTTTCACCACTTTTCGTCCCGGGAACCATTGTGGAACCCGAAACCATGCTTAGACACTTTTCAGCGTAATCAACGACAACACATAGACAATTAACGGATCAAATACGATAAACGAACGGCACATAACCTATCATGCTTTTCTAATCATAATCAACACCCAAACATGCGATTTCCCCACCCGATAATCCAAGAATAATATCATACGATACAACCTAGGGTTCTAATCACTTTTATATCAACAAGAATACAATTCATCTTCTAATTGCAAGATTCGGTAGGAACAACACATAATCATCAAGGATACCAATTAATCATCAAAAACATCATAATCATCAGGAACAACACATAATCATCAAAACCCCAATTAATCATCAAGAATATCATAATTATCAAGAAACTCCCAATATCAAGTTTATCAAGATTCCTCATGGAATTATTATATCGACATCAATAATAATCATCATCAATTGCCATTTACAACAATATGGGGGAAACCCTAAGGGGAAATCATAGCTATGAAAATAGGTTTTGTTGAGACATGGGTTACCTCTTAGCCTTAATTAATTCCTTGGCTATGAAGGATCTTTCTTTAAGCTTTCTTGCTTTCTTGATTTCTTCTAAGGGAATTCTTGGAGCTCTCCCGGGGTGATGGGGCGTCTAGGCGTGTGGGGGGTTCCGGGTGTCTCCTAAGTTCCCTATTTATATATTTAAGACTCCTAATTAGGGCCTGAATGGTATGGGTTTACTAATTCTATTCCTTATAGGACCCAGGGACTTGCTTTAGGGATAAGGGTCCATATTAATTAAAGCGGATCCTAATCACAATCTGAATAGTAAAAGGCCTACTTCCTTTATTCCTAATAGATAACTAGGTCTAGGATTCCTAATTAGGATCTGAATAGTAAGAGGTTTACTATCTTTATTCCTAATAGGCTTAAGCCTCTAATTTAGGCAAGGGTCCACGGTTCATGGTGGACCCTACTAATTAATTAAAGGGGAACTTAACATAATTAATCATATTTAATTATTATTAGCGGGATTAATTAAATAATTAATCCAGGATTAAAGGCCGTAACACGGGGTGTTACAGTAGCAGAATCCGAAGCTCATGAAGTTGAGATACCCGTGATGCCAATGGAAGAAGAAGACACTACCCGAATGGAATTTGCAGGAGTTGAAGTGCAAGTTTCAAATGATTTGCAAAGGAGAATCTCGAATCAATCTGCAGTTGAAGTCAATGTTGAACCCATTGTGTTCGACAAAACACAAACTCGAGATGATCCGGAACTGATGAAGGAATTAAACCGAGTTCAAGCATGGAAGGAATGGAGACTTGATAAATATCATTCTTTCGTCTCCAAAGTTAATTCTGAGTTAATACAAAGTGAGGAATTAGCTTTTGAATGGCTAGGAACTGACTCAATGCTTGAAGCATTAAACATGGATGCAAATCAAGTTTATAAGCTGAAACTTCAAGAAAAGAACAGTAAAGGAAAGGGAGTGGCCACAGCATCTCAAGAAGCCGCCAATCAAATCTCTCCCAATGATCTTGAAAAAGAGAATGAAATGATTTTACAGATTGCTCTACACAGATCGTTGAATGACACTCATGGACATCCAGGTGATACTTCAATTAATATAGCCAATGATTTTCTTGAAAATTTTGGAGAAAGGGCGAATGAAGGAAGTACACTTGTTGAGGTACCAATTTCAGCTTCTGAAACGCATGAGTCTATTCCTGTTAGAGTTCACTGTGCTGAACTTTTGATATCAAATGTGACCCCCACCAACATTGATATAAATGCTATGGACCCTACAAGGGATGAATTTAGAGACCAAATTGATGGTGAAATCAGACCATCAATTGGGGGGGAATACTTATATGAAGCGCCAGTACACGATAACACCCCTATATTGTCACTTCAAAATGCCTCTCTGGAAGCTACTTTAAATGCAGAGCTTATTTCAAGAACAGAGGTAATTGAAGAAGAAGTGGAAAATCATCTTGAAGAAGCCGAATCACCAGAAGAGAATTTGCAACTCACCGAAAATCCGGTTCTTGGAGATTCAAGAAGAAATTTATTCAAGAGTTTACACTCTTTGAATATGCAAGGAGGCCGAACCCGAGAAGAAGATGAAGATGATTTATTGGTTTCTTTGTTTGCAAAAGTCACTGAATCAAGTGATATGGTGTGTCAGAAAATTGGAACAACTCTCACCGAGCAAGGACATCTCTCTCTACAACATTTTGAGAACACACGAACAAATTTGAAGGAGTTGTTGGAGTATCAAAACACTTTGCAGACAAAAATTGAAAGAGCCGAACGACATTTGAAAGGAGATCTCACTGAAGGTTTATTGGAGATCATCCAGCTGATGAAGAAGGAACGAGAAGCCACAGAGAAAATCAATAGTGAAAGACACCTGAGACAAATCAAAGCCATACAAGATCAAGAAACAAGGATAAATCACCTTGAGGTGGAATTATCCTCCATGGCTAATAAATTGTCTGTTTTGCAGGATGTTTCTCTCAAAACACATGATGGAGTAAAGATTGTTAAAGGCAATCAAGAACAAGATTCCAAATCCCTTGGCTTTTTGATTGATAATGCCATAAGGGGGGAAGAAATTCTCAATCATCTGGCTTTACAACAACATGAATTCATCATTGGAAATCAGTCACAACAACCAGCTCAGACCGCCGCACCTACGAAAGGCCGTGGACGAGGACGTGGTCAACAATCCCAAGTTGGTTTCGCTCAATTTGCAAATCCGAGTTTTGGATCAAGTTCATCAAAAGTGGCCGAAACTCGAGATTGGTTCGAATGCTCAAAAGGAACCTTAACACCGCAGAAAGTCTGGACATCCGAAAATGTGCCGGCCATGGTGAAAAGATGGCCAAAAGCTTATCAAGCTCAATGGATTTCGGACAAGAATAAAGAAGAAGAAGCGAAACGAAAGCAAACCGAAATGTGGTATGAACTCAGAGACTATACCAAGAATAATGGTGAAAGTCTGGGATTCCAAAGAAGCTTTGAAGAATGCATAATTTGGTGGGAAGCCGGAGCTCTTCCGGGCACCAATATTAAAGAGGCCTTTGGACATTACATGGCTGGGAATGTGACTAAGAAGTTTGAATGTGAAAAGTTCAAGAATGATATCTGCAAGATGAGAGAACATATCAAGGATATATTGAAAGCTGACATGGGAGTCAAGAAACCCAGAAGGTAAATCAAGCATAAATTCCTCAAGAAATATGACGTTTTAAATTTCTATGATTTTGGCCAGCTACAATATTTCCTCTTTCGACTAATATGAATAAAAATTCCCTTGGTCTGATCTAAGTCTGTTTATGATTTAATTTTTGGCTATCATGTAATTAGTTGGTGAATTAAAAGACAAGAGTTGTTAAACGCATGCAAAATTTTGATAAAGATAAAAATTGATTAAAAATTAATCAAGGATGCGTATAGGACTTGTCTAAATTAATTCACAAAGTTTTATTTTCCCTAGAAATATTTTTTTGTCAAACTCATCTTGGCTTTGTCGAAATAAAATTGAGTAAAAATAAAAATATTTTTCAAAGACTTAAAGCCAATGTTTGAGTATAGGTTATGGCATTATCAAAAGGGGGGAAATTGTTAGGAATAAATTGTAATAGATTTTGATAAGCCATATTGTAATTTGTAGATCCCCGATTTTATTTTATTAGACTAGTCGAGTCATAGACTAAGAAAGGGAAAAATAAATTCATTAGTTGAGGAAATGGAAGAAGAAGATATCAAGCCAAAAATCAAGAATTTGTCAAGAGAAAATGGCAAACAGAAGAGGAAGATGTATGCGTATGAAATTTGAGAAAATCCCTCAAGAAATCCCGAAGAAGAAAGAACGTGACTTGAAGTATGCATGAAGCTATCTTGAAGATCAAGCATCTATGGAAAGAAAGGAGTACACCAAGTGGAACAAGAAGATAACCAATAGGCTGTACGGATGAGATGGTAGAAGCTTGAAATATTATGTGTAAGGTCACAGGTTCAAATCTCACATCCCACATATTTTAAAGAAGCCAAGTTAAAATTCCATCTGATCAAGTTAGAGGCGATGATTTGGCCGAAGGGATACAATTTGCAAGTCAATGGGATGAGATTTCCAATTTGACTATGGGATGAGATTTCAAGGGATGCAATTTGCAAAGTCAAAGGGAATGAGATTTCCAAATTGACTAAGGGATGAAGTTTACAAGAGAAGGGATGCATTTCTCAAATTGGTATCCCAAACAAATTGGAACCTCGAAATTGGTATCCCAAACAAATTGGAACCTCGAAATTGAAATATGGATGAAATTTCATCAGAAAGAATTGAAGTTCAAATTGGTACAGGGAAATCAATTTGAAGGGATAAGATTTACAAGGCTTCAATTCAATTGGAGGGATGCAATTTCATCAGAAAGAATTGAAGTTCAAATTGGTACAGGGAAATCAATTTGAAGGGATAAGATTTACAAGGCTTCAATTCAATTGGAGACATAGATTGCAAGGGATGAGATTGCAATTCCAAATCAAGTAAGGGATGAGAATTCAATTGACAAATCTAGCAAGGGATAGAGATTTCATTTCCCAAAATAGAAAGGGAAGAGATTGCAATTCCAAATCAAGTAAGGGATGAGAATTCAATTGACAAATCTAGCAAGGGATAGAGATTTCATTTCCCAAAATAGAAAGGGAAGAATTGAAGTTCAAATTGGTACAGGGAAATCAATTTGAAGGGATAAGATTTACAAGGCTTCAATTCAATTGGAGACATAGATTGCAAGGGATGAGATTGCAATTCCAAATCAAGTAAGGGATGAGAATTCAATTGACAAATCTAGCAAGGGATAGAGATTTCATTTCCCAAAATAGAAAGGGATGAAGTTTCACAAGGGAAGAGATTTCCAAGTCAATTGAAGAGATGAAGTCTGGAAGCAGTATACAAACCCAGATACACGAAAAACAGAGGAAGATATTAGAAGAAGTTGCAGAAGCAAAAATACTAGTCTAACTAGTAAGGGATTATATTGGAGAATATATTTTGAAGAAAAAATCCCAAGAGGCATGATCTACACCAGATGGAGATTCATGGGACGCCATTTTTGCTGAAACCTCAAGCTCAATTTGAAATATCTGACAAGATCTGCAACGTTATCTTATCTTCTGACAAAAGGCTATACAGCTAAGCAAAATTCGAAAATGAGACCATTTCTTTCCAACGGACGGATTCTCATTACCAGCTATAAATAGATGAAGATTGAAGCTGAGGAAAACAGAAGCAAGAAGAAAATAGCAAGAAGCAAGAATACAGAGCTAAACAGAGCATACAAAATTCAAAGAAAGCTTTCCATCTCAGAAGCTTAAATTGATATATCTTTTGTGAGATAAACACTCAGAGTGATACAGAGCTTAGAAAAGAAATATCCAAGAGTGTTGAAATCTTCATCAACTTCAAGAGATTCAGCGCATCAACGAAGATCATCTACAGAATCTCAAAGTTGGAAGCAAGGCAAATTTTGTTTTGGAGCAAAACAAGGGAAATGAGGAAAGTAACACGGAGTTGTGAAATCCTGGATTGTCACACGGAGTTGTGAGATCCGAAGCAGTAGTGTCGGGAAGACATTGGGCGTGATTGGTGTGGGCTTGGTGATCAAAGCACCAAATCACGGAAGATACGTTTCTACCGGATCGTAGAAGACGGGGGGAAAGTAGCACGGAGTTGTGAAATCCTAGGAAAGTAACGCGGCGACGTGAAACCCGAAGCAGCAGTGTCGGAGGCACTGGGCGTGATTAGTGTGGGCTTGGTGATCAAAGCACTAGATCACGGAATTTCATTGTATCTTGGAACCAAGAAGTGGTGGATATAGTGAATTGGCTCTTGGAGAAAAGAGCAAGTGGAGTAGGAGGATTACATCACCTCGCGAACCACTATAAATTGCCTTGTGTTCTTTACTGCTTTCTTTACTTACTGCTCTTGCTTGCTTCTCACGTCAATAATCTTGACACGATCTACACACACACCGTATCGTTTATTTAATTCTGCTGTGCACCGGACTCTAACAATCTAGTTAAGAGTCTTGGTTTATCTCTGGCTTACCTTTTGTTATATTGTGCGAAAAAGTTTGAAAGTCTATTCACCCCCCCCCCCCCCCCTCCAGACTTTCACCTTACCACTTTTGGGACCAACACATCACAACATAGAACACAAGTGGCATACTAAGTATAGATGACAAGTTTAATTTTGAGAAAATAGGGGATACGAGATAATTATTCGGGATGTAGAACATGCCAAGTCCATATACAATCTAAGAATCATGCTCAACACTTATAACAATTTCAAGGTTGATCAAAACATCCAACTAATAGATAAATCATGCACTTTTTGAAAAAATAATTTTGTACACAAAGCACATAACACATAGACTTTTAGAACAAGTCCTTGAGTCTCACGAGCCACGAAGACCCACAAAACATAAGTGGTCGGACCCACAGTAGAACATTGTCTGCTGCAGGCCCCTAGGACGTGCAGGCTGGGCGGCAGGGCTCGAGAGCCCCGCTACACCAACCGTGCAGCTTAGGCGTAGAGTGGCAAGGCGTAAAGGCCCGCCACTCGGCCTTGCCATTGGGCATGCGAGGCTGGCCAGCGGGCCACCAGCTAGTCTCGCACGCCTTCAAGGTGAACGAGGCAATAACCTAGTCTCCTTCCTCTATTTTACCTCTGGGCATTTTTGCCCACTTCCAAACTTATGCTTGGTAGTTTTAATTTGATGGATGGTGTGTGGATGTGTAAGTGTGTAAACGAGGATTGTGGAACCCCCAAGTTTCAAACTCAAGGATGGCAAATCGGATCAAGGTAAGTGCAAGACAATCCGTTGACACAACGCATCAATAAGGATGAACTAGATGCAAAGGAAGAGTAGGTGGTAGCATGGGTGTAAACATGGGAAACAAAGAAATAAAGGAAATAAACAAGATGGTAAAACGGGAATTTGGATGGGAAGGATTTGTGGTTATGCATTCATTGGTCAAAAGGTGGACAAGACATGGTGCAAGGCTTGACTAACCTAAGGGAGAATAAAGGCACCAACATTAGGTTGCGAAGAACCTAAACTCTCAATTCCTAAGTCGGGTGAGGAATTCTATCAAACACTAGATGGGCCGTCTACCGTCTCCTCCCCAAACCTAGCCCTCTCGAATGGTAGGTCGGGGATTGCAAGGACAAGACTAAGGAAAATGCAATCTCTTGTCATTTTCCCACTCTCACACTCCTCTCTCATTAGGATCCTACAATGAAGAGAGGATCCATATGCACACCTCTACAACATAAGCATTCAAGGACAAACCATACATCAATTCTCATCATTCAATCCATACAAAGCATGAATACACAATCATAAATAAATTCCAATCTAAATCCTAGAAATCTAAGCACTCATCATCATTAATAGATCAAAAACAAAAGTTAAATATGAAATAAAAAGCAAGAAAAGTTACCCAAGTCTTCAATCCAAAGTGTTTAACAATCCATGAGAAATTGTAGAGCAATGAGTCTTCTAGATAGGAAATATGGAAATCTACACTAAAAACCTTAATCTAAGCTATTCTAAAGTATGTAATTGATTTCTAAAGCATCCTCCCCTGAAATATTCCCAATACAAGCCCTTAAATAGGCTGAAATCTAAATTTTCCGCAAAAGTGGCCGCCCAACGTAACGCATTCTCCAACGTGCGTTGGTCGGCGCGTTGGACTTTCTATTTCGCTCCAACGCACGACCAAGGAATGTTGGACGATGCGTTGGACTTCCTGTTGGGAATTCGCCCTCATGGCTGTTTTTAAAGTTGTGGCTCTTGAAGTTTCCGAACCATAGCAACTTGAATCACCTCATTTGGACACTCCTAGCTCACGATATGCTCCAATTACCAAACAGTCACTGCAAGGCCCTGTAATTAACAATGTTTTGCTATTTTCTACAAAGGCAATCACAATTTGTCCTTGCTCCTAACTTCTATCAAATTAAGACATTCTAAACATGTATTAGGCTCAAAGGACTCCAAATATAGCACAATATGCATCCTAATTACCTCACTAAATGTAGCATCTTTTGCACTTATCACAGTTTTCACACTGTATTCTTGCTCGTCCTCAAGCAAGGTTTCAATTCAACTCAAGGATTGATAAGTCACAATGATACTTAATGCAAATTCGCTCAATGGAAAGGTCAATCAAGAAGGGTGTGTGAGACAACGGAGGGGGTGAAATCCCTCATACTATTAAACAAGTGTGTCAATAATGTGCCATACTTTGCAATTCAAGGAATATTCTAATGAAGCAAAAAACCCTAGCAAAAGGATGAAATTAAGCTCAAGGGAGCACACTATCCACAGCAATTCAAACATGCAAAAAGTTGGATTCATCTCTAATATTCTAAGGGCCTTCAAGCCGAACCCACTAGTGGGAACGATATGCACACCCCAACCAACATCCAACCAAAACGCCAAAGCCCATAAGCATAAAAATAAGCGAGGGTATGGCATGTACCTCTCCCCGCCAATTGGCTTAGACGGGCTCTCTTTTCTTCTCAACCCCTTAGAATCGTTACCGAGCGACCCGACTTCACGTGGAGCTCCAAGCTTTTTCGAAGGTCAGTGGTATGGTTACCCGGTTTCCAGTAGGGTGGCTCACCTCCACTCTCTCTTCTCGTCTCCTAAGATAACATCATTGGGACAACCGACTTCACGTAGAGCTCTATGCTTTTTCGAAGACAATGCAATGGATTTGCCCCAAATCCTAGCGAGACCGCTCACCTCATTTCTTTTCTCAAGGAGCGGCCATTGTTTTTGGTCTTAGCCTTTTTCTTTCTTTCTTCATTTCACACTTCAATCCCTCATGCCTTTTCTTGGGGTTTGGGATTTACTCTCAATTCTCTCGAAAGGCTCACCTTTTGCCCCATGCCCTACCAAAATTATGATCATTTCCGGGCTTCGCTATCATTTATATTTCTAAAGTTGAGGGGTACACACTCCCACTTCGAGAATTCCTTCACTAAGGTCCAAATAATATAAGAGGCGAATAACATGCAAGCATACAAAAGATGTAAACCTATTTGGCTCTATGCAATTTCTCACTTGGTGTAGAGAGGTAACTTCTAAAGAATATTTCAAGAATTAAACATGTTTGGCACATCACTAACACACTTCCAAGATAGTACGAACAATGACGCACTCTCCATCAAGACACACAGTCATCAATCATGAACCGTTCAATCAATTGAATTTCCAAACAACAAAGTGCAAAGTGCGTCCTTTCCACACTTTAAAATAAACATCGTCCTCGATGTTACTTTAAGCACTAGGTGGAAAAACGAGCACGGGTCAACACATACTATGGTGAAAGTCCCTTTCCACACTTTAGGATTGTTTCCACACTTTAGAAGTGTTTCCAGGACTTGGGGGGTGCAACAAAAGACAATGTAAATGAGATATGCTAGCAAATGTGCAAAACTCATTTTCCACACTTTAGGAATAAAAGTCGGGGCAAAAATAAAGAGTAAGGGATATAAGAATAAACCAATATGTAGAGCATCCCTTTTTGCAATGTAGCCTCCAATTCTCTTTGCCCCATCAAATGTGTTTCAAGCTTCAAAACATTGTTAGTGGCATAAGTGCAACTCAAAATTTTAGACGAGCAAAGGGGTAACGGGGCTACTCCTACGGGAATGGTAATGCAAAACAAAAATCAAAATCCTACAAAACTAAAAACAAAAAAGCACTATAATGTAAAAACACAACAAAGTAAAAAAAAATGAGAAAGTGAAAATGAGTCTAACAACAAGGTAAAGTCACAAGGAAAAAGAAAAGTAAGTCCAAGTCATTTCAACGTGTCACCGCCACTCCGGGGGTGGATGCGGACGAATTTGACTAATTTGCGCCCGGAGCTCTCCAATTTATATCTGTTGTGCTTCATTTGCTCTTTGGTTGCATTCTTCCCATTGTATTTGTCTATCTTCCATCCTAATTTTCCTTTCCTCAATTCTTTGTTGATTAACTGTAACACCCCAGATTTTCAAGACTTTTAAAACTTATATAATAAAGATAGGATCTCATTAAATCCCAAAATACGATACAAAGAGTACGGGGTGCTATGCCACACCTAAGCTAGATAACTCAGGTGCACAGGCTAACTACTAATATCCTCAATAATGTAAACGCATAGACATGGCACGCAGGCCGAAAGGGAAACTATCTACTTCTACGCTCCAAGTTCTAGCGTGCTCCAGTGACTTACTCTTCTGTGCCTGAAAGCCAAATATATCTGTTCAGCGAGAGATGCTGGTAACCCACTCCAACGCGTTGAAATACAATACATATAGATATATATATATATATATATATATATATATACGAAAACCATTTTGAACATGAAGATATATCCTACGAACTCTAGCTTTTGAAACAGGGATAGACTCAACAGATAGGGTTAAGCACAGACAGCAGTTATACCAAGCATATACAGTTTACAACAGGCAAGGCAGATAAGATAAGCACAATTAATAATCATAACCCAACATATACGACTCCCAATATGAATCCCATAGTCACATCCCCAAGGCACTCATAACAACTCCTCCATATCTCACCACAAAGCACACTTTATTGGCGCCACAAGACCAATCGCATGCCCATACATGAGGGTCAGCGCATATAGCTCTGACACGGCCCCGCAGCACCCTGCCCCGTATCGCAACACGGAGGGGTCGATCGCAACCGACCGATGAACCGCAGCTCATCATAGTTTGATCGCAACCAAACAGTGGACCGCAGCCCAAGAGTATGTCATCTGACCGCAGCCAGGAAATATGAACCGCAGCTCATGTAGAAACGTTTGATCGCAACCAAACGGTGGACCGCAGCCCAAGAGTGTAAATCTGACCGCAGCCAGCTTCTGAACCGCAGCTCAGGAATAACCAATCCGATCGCAACCGAATTGGGGTATCATGCACACATAACACATAGCAAGCACATGCAACCCACATTAACACATTGGGAAGGGGGAGAAAGCGTATAACAAAACCTATGCGTGATCCTTCACATACTAAGAATAATCCTAAGGGGTTCATACTTCTTTCACCTAGGTCAACGGGATACCAATTCAACTAGCATGCAATATATAAGACTCATACAACCTACGAACGGTACCCGAAATATCAAACTAGACATAGGCACGATAGACGGAGTCCGTTGGGACACCACGGGGATCGGGGAAACATCAAACGGGGAAGCCAAAATCCCAAATTGGGTACAAACTAGCGGGTAGCCAGTGGGTGAGGGGTCACCCGCCGGCGGTAGCTAATCCGGGCAGCTGGTGCCAGGCGGGCAGCTGCCCACCCGCCGGCTGCCCGCTGCCGGCGTTGCCCAAGAAGGTCGCGGGTAGGTGGCGGGTCCCCTACCCCCACCTACCCCCCACTGACTCTTTTTCACCAAAAACGCCGCGGGAACCTTTGTGGAACCCGAAACCATGTTTAGACACTTTCAAACGCAATTGATAACACACGTAGACATTTAACGCGTCAAAGATCGAGAAACATATGGCACATAACCTATCATGCTGTTCTAAACATAATCAATTACCCGATCATGCGAATTCCCACCCAATATACAAAGAATAATTCCATACGATACAACCTAGGGTTCTAATCATTTTTAAATCAACAGGGACACAATTAATCTTCCAATATCAAGATTCGATAAGAATATCATATAAACATCAAGGACATCCTACAATCATCAAGAACATCATATAATCATCAAGAACACCATATTTATCAAGAACCTTCCATCATCAAGATCACCCATGGAATTATCCCATCAATCATCAATAATAATATCACAAATCATCAATACACAACAATATGGGGAAATCCTACGGGGGAAATCATAGCTATGAAAATAGGTTTTGTTGAGACATGGGTTACCTCTTAGCCTTAATTAATTCCTTGGCTATGAAGGGTCTTTCTTTAAGCTTTCTTGCTTTCTTGATTTCTTCTAAGGGAATTCTTGGAGCTCTTTGGGGTGGTGAGTCTTTTATCGTGGTGGGGTGGTTCTAGGTACCTCTTAAGTTCCCTATTTATATATTTAGGAATCCTGGTTAGGAACTAATATTATAGGCTTGCTAATTCTATTCCTTTTGGAACTAAGGGTTGGGCTTAAGGAAAAGGGCCCATGGACTATGGTGGGCCTTTCCTAATTAATTATTGTGATTTAATTCCTTCTTTTGGGTAATTTGTTAAATGATTAATTGGTTTTAGGGATCGTAACACGGGGTGTTACACTCTCCCCCCTTACGAGGGGCTTCGTCCCCGAAGCCCGGTGTGTTAATCCATTCTTTCACCCCTAGGCATCCGCATCTTGGCCTCCTGGTTAGGAATGTAGCCCCACGTTTTACCTTAGCTGGGGTAGACTGGATTTCTGGTGGTGTTGTGATAGAAAGGTTTTGGGTCTACCTCGGTCTCCTGCTACGCCCCGCGAGTGCCCAAGGTGGCCTCGATTGCTGCCACCCTCTGATCTAGTGCGCGTGTCATACGGATCAAGGATGAGAACCCTTCCTCCATGATTTGGTTTTGCCGGTTGAGCTGTGCAAGTATGCGTTCATTGATTGAGCCCTCGTCTTGCTCCCTCGGGTTCCCTCCTGATCGTGGGTGCAACGACGGGTTAGGTTCGTCATCCCTCTAGGGCTCCACAATCTTGCATGGCCCGTTTGAGTTTCTTGTTGGAGATGTCTAATTGGTCGACTAACTCTCTTCGCTCTTCCTCGGGTTTGAGGCAAATTTCTTCGAGGGTGAGGTAATGTCCTCCCTCAGTGTATTAGATATCATTGCGGCGTAGGTTCTGGGCATTAAAGACCATGCCATTTGCAGTTTTGACCTCGGTGTGGCTTAGGTCCACCCCCTTTTTCTCCATGATCCAACTTAGGATCATCCCGTAGGGTAGGCTAAGTCGGTTGCTTGTTTTGCAAAACTCCATGTGTTTTAGCATGAGGGCCGGCAGGTTGAACTTGATTTTGTGTTTCAAGAAGTAGGCAAAGGTGCACTCTAAACTCCCCACGTCCTTTCTTTTATTGTTCGTGGCCAAGAGGCTATCGGTTACAATCATAACCAATATCTTTTGTTCCGCCGATAGCCACTTTCTATTTGGTCGTGTGGCCGAGGTGAATCCTTCCTCTTTCCCGAGTAGGTAACCGAGGTAGTCTTTGTACCCCGTGTTTTGGGTATCAATCCACCCCTTTCGGTCATAGTTTGACACACCCGTGGTGGTCAATTTCAAAAGCTTGGCCAACCGGCCTTCCGAGAGTATAATTTCCTTGCCGCGGACCTTGGTGGTGATTTCTAGCTTATCACCCCATTTGGTGGCTATAAGATGTTGATAGAATTCTTTCACCAATTCGGGGTACGTATCCCCCTTGATGGTGAGGTACGTATCCAAAAGCCCTTGGTGTTTAAGCATATCAACCAATTCCGGAGAAAATTGGTCGGGTTCAAGGGCTTTACCTCCGATTACGATGTAATCGGCGTTGCTCTATTCCGGGGTACGGGTCCCGAGGGGTTTCTTTGGCATGGTGATGCTTCGCTCAATGGTGACATTTTCCGGAGAGTTTTTCCGGTGACTTTCCGGCGGGGCTCCGGCGCGTTTTTCCGGCGGACTTTGGCGGTGCGGCTCTGTTGCGAGGGAGGCGGTCGCGACTGGGCTCCGGTGTTGGCTTAGCGAGGTGGGGCGGTGGTTTTTGGTGGCGTCGGCAGTGGTGGCAGTGGGTGGAGCTCGGGCAGGTGGCGGGCGGTGCTGGCGTCGCGGGCGTCCTCCGGCGGTGAGGTCGGCGTGCGGTGGGGCGCCGTCTGGGCGGTCGATGGCTCGCTCCGGCCGTGGGCGGCGATCGAATGGGGCTGCTGGTTTGGTGTTTGGGGTGGCGGGGAGGTGTGTAGGAGAGGGAAGGGGAGAAAGTGAGGGAGAAGAAGAAGAAGAAGAGGAAGAAGAAGGGTTTTTTGATTTGGGGATTTTGTGGGTTTTAGGGATTTGTAGGGGCTTTAACAAGGGAGTGTACCATTGAGGTTTTAAGAAACACCCTTAGTCTAGTGGTCAAGACCTTGGTCTTGTGAGTGGGAGGTTTAAGGGTTTAATTCCCATTGGTAACACTAAGCCTTTCTTGATGGTGTGGTCCTTGTCTTTTTCCCTCTTTCGTCTTCTAGTGATGGGAGGCTTGGCTTATAATTTTTGGTTTCATCTTTATAAGCAGGATCGAATTTCGATCGAATCTTTTATTTATAATAATTCTGAAGTAATCGCTAAATAAGTAGTTTCACTATGGAGGTGATTACAAGGAATTGCTGGTTTATCCTAGACAGAATTCGTCTTCTTGGTATTCTCCTACGGGGTTTGCGTGGTCCTCGTCTTCTGGGGTTAAGTTCCCCTCCTCGAGGTTGCTCTCGTTCCTGAGGTCGGCATGAGTGCGGCTCATGACGAATATTTTCCCGGAAGAGCCGTAGTTCCCTTGGTGGGTGGTGCCTCCGTGTTGACCCGTGGTGGTGGGGCGGGGCCTTTGGGGTTGAGTGCACTGGAAGGCCTTGGGCCCTTCTTCTCCGCAGTTGAAGCATCGCCAGGGATTGCCTATGCAATCTTCCTCTATGGATTTTGTTGCATTTTGGGCAAGGGAAGCTCCTTGGGTTTGCTTCATTGTTCCCTAGGGACAGTCTTTGGTTGGTCAGGTTGCTTGGTCTTGTGTTGGTGTCGTTCCTTGTCCTTTTTACCGGTGGTGCTACCCCTCCGGTGTTCCTTTTTCGTATCTGTTCCTGAACCCCGCGCTGGAGTAGTTGGATCTGATAGAGATTGGCGGCACTGGAGTAAGCCTCGTTGAGTGTCCGAGGTCTGCTTACCGCTAGTGCTTTCCGGGCTTCGAAGTTGAGGCCCGAGACGAATCTTTCTATCTTGGTTACTTCGGTGGGGACTAGCTCTGGTGCGAAGCGCGCTAGTTCGAGGAATCGCTTGTGGTATTCCATGACGGTGGTTGTCCCTTGTTTTAGATGGAGGAATTCTTCTTACATGGATGCCTTTACGTGTGTTGGGTAGAATCGTTCTCGTAATCGTGTTTTGAGGTTTTCCCAATTGAACCCTGGTTCTTGTTGGTAAGCGGGACCCTCGTGGATCCACCAAAGATCGGCTTCGTGTCCGAAGTAGAACGAGGCTATCTCTACGCGACGTTCTTCTGGGCATTCCACTAACCCGAGGATTTTGTCGAGGGTCCATGTAACACCCCAAATTTTCAAGACATTTAAAACTTATAAATAAAGGTATTACCTCCTCAAATCCCAAAACATAATACAAGTGTACGGGGTGCTATGCCACACCTGAGCTAGAGAACTCAGGTGCACAGGCTAACTAACTAATATCCTCAATAATGTAAATGCATAATATGGCACGCAGGCCGGAAAGGGAACTATCTACTTCTACGATCCGAGTTCTAGCGCGCTCCAGTGACTTATTCTTCTGTGCCTGAAAGCCAAATATATCTGTTCAGCGAGAGATGCTGGTAACCCACTCCAACGCGTTGAAATACAATACATATAGAGATATATATATAGATATACGAAAACCATTATGAGCATGAAGATATATCCTACGAACTCTAGCTTTTAAAACCGGGAATGACTCAACAGTTAAGGCTAGACACCAGCAGTAGACATGGCAAGCATAAGCATTTCACAATAGATAAAGCAGTTACAACAAGGCATAAACGGTAATCATAATCCCATCATAAACCATCCCCAATATGAAACCCATAGTCACATCCCAAGGCATCATAGTCACAACTCGTCCATATCAGACACATAACGCACATTGTTGGCGCCACGGGACCGATCGCATGCCCATACATGAGGGTCAGCGCATATAGCTCTGACACAGCCCCGCAGCACCATGCCCCGTATCGCAACACGGGGAGGTCGATCGCAACCGACCGATGAACCGCAGCTCATCATAATGTTTGATCGCAACCAAATAGTGGACCGCAGCCCAAGAGAGTGTCATCTGACCGGAGCCAGGATAAAGGACGAACCGCAACTCGTATAGAAACGTTTGATCGCAACCAAACGGTGGACCGCAGCCCAAGAGAATGTCATCTGACCGCAGCCAGGAATACCAATCTGACCGCAGCCAGCTTCTGAACCGCAGCTCAGGATAACCAATCCGATCGCAACCAAATTGGGGTGGCACACACACATAACACATAGCAAGCACATGCAACCCACATTACACATTACGAAGGGGGAGAATACGTATAACAAAACCTATGCGTGATCCATCACATACTAAGAATAGTCCTAAGGGGTTCATACTTTCTTCACCTAAGTCAACGGCATACCAATTCATCTAACATGCAATATAACAGACTCATAAACCTACGAACGGTACCCGAAACATCAAACTAGACATAAGCACGACAAACGGGGTCCGTTGGGACACCACGGGGATCGGGGAAACATCAAACGGGGAAGCCGAGGTCCCGGGTGGGGTGAGATTCCAGCGGGTAGCCGGTGGGTGGGGGTCCAGCCGCCGGCTGTCACTGCTCCGGGCAGCGGGTGCCCGGCGGGCAGCTGCCCGCCCGCCGGCTGCCCGCTGCCGGAGCTACCCGAAATTGCCGCGGGTAGGTGGCGGGTCCCCTACCCCCACCTACCCCTCACTGACTCTTTTCACCACTTTTCGTCCCGGGAACCGTTGTGGAACCCGAAACCATGCTTAGACACTTTTCAACGTAATTAACTACAACACATAGACAATTAATGGATCAAATACGATTGACGAACGGCACATAACCTAACATGCTTTTCTAATCATAATCAACACCCAAACATGCGATTTCCCACCCGGTAATCCAAGAATAAGATCATACGATACAACCTAGGGTTCTAATCACTTTTATATCAACAAGAATACGGTTCGTCTTCTAATTGCAAGATTCGGTAGGAACAACACATAATCATCAAGGATACCAATTAATCATCAAGAACATCATAATCATCAAGAACAACACACAATCATCAAAATCCCAATTAATCATCAAGAACATCATAATTATCAAGAAACTCCCAATATCAAGATTATCAAGATTCCCCATGGAATCATTAAATCAACATCAATAATAATCATGGTAATTCGCCATTTACAATCATATGGGGGAAACCCTAAGGGGAAATCATAGCTATGAAAATAGGTTTTGTTGAAACATGGGTTACCTCTTAGCCTTAATTAATTCCTTGGCTATGAAGGATCTTTCTTTAAGCTTTCTTGCTTTCTTGATTTCTTCTAAGGGAATTCTTGGAGCTCTCTTGGGGAGGTGGGGGGTTTAGGCGTGTGGGTAGTTCTAGGTGTCTCCTAAGTCCCTTATTTATATATTTAGGAGTCCTAATTAGGAATTAGTACTATAGGCTTGCTAATTCTATTTCATTCGGAACTAAGGATTGGGTTTAGGGGTTGGGTTTATATATGAGGGCCCATGGACTACGGTGGGCCTTTTTCCCTAATTGATCATTATGATTTATTCCTTCTCTTGGGCTTATTGGTTGATTAATTAAATTGTTTTAGGGGCCGTAACACTGGGTGTTACACTCTTCCCCCCTTTTCAAGGGCTTCGTCCCCGAAGCCCGGTGTTATAGTCCACCCTTTCACCCCCAGACACCTCGTAGCTCGGCCTCCTGATTAGGGTTGCGGCCTTACGTTTGTCTTGGCTTGGGGTAGGCTGAACTTTTGATGGTGTTGTGATAGGGAAGTTTTCGGTTGTACCTCGGTTTCCTGCGCTGGAACTGGGTGCACCGCAAATGCCCAAGGCGTTCTCGATCGATGCTACCCTTTGATCGAGTGCGTGTGTGGTGCGGATCAGGGATGAGAACCCTTCTTCCATGATTTGATTTTTTCGGTCGAGCTATGCGAGTATGCGTTCGTTGACCGAACCCTCGTCTCGCCCCTTCGGGTTCCCTCCTGGCTGTGGGTGCACTGACGGGTTAGGCCCGTCTTCCTCCTCTTGTCCTTCATTTTCTTCCGTGCCTCCGCAATCTTGCATGGCCCGCTTGAGCTTTTTGTTGGAGATGTCCAACCGATCAACCAATTCCCTACGTTCCTCATCAGGTTTGTGGCAGATTTCTTCGAGGGTGAGATAGTGTCCTCCTTCGATGAAGTAGATGTCGTTGCGGCGGAGGTTTTGGGCATTGAAAACCATGCCATTGGCGGTTTTGACCTCGGTGTGGCTTAGGTCTACCCCCTTTTTCTCCATGATCCAACTTAGGATCATCCCGTATGGTAGGCTAAGCCGGTTGTTTGTTTTGCAGAACTCTATGTGCTTTAGCATGAGTGCTGGCAGGTTGAACTTGATTTTATGTTTTAGGAGATACGCAAAGGTGCACTCCAAGCTTCCCACATCCTTGCTCTTGTTATTGGTGGGCAAGAGGCTATCGGTTATAATCATAACCAATATCTTTTGCTCCGCCGATAGCCATTTCCGGTTTGGTCGGGTGGCCGAGGTGAACCCATCCTCTTTCCCGAGTAAGTACCCGAGATAGTCCTTGTATCCCGTAGTTTGGGTGTCAATCCACCCCTTCCGGTCGTAGTCGGACACACCCGTGGTGGTCAATTTCAAGAGCTTGGCCAAACGGCCTTCGGAAAGCACAATTTCCTTGGTGCGGACTTTGGTGGTGATTTCTACCTTGTCACCCCGTTTGGTGGCTACAAGGTGTTGATAGAACTCCTTCACCAATTCGGGGTACGTATCCCCTTTGATGGTGAGATACGTATCTAAAAGTCCTTGGTGTTTAAGCATATCAACCAATTCCGGAGAGAATTGGTCGGGTTCAAGTGCTTTACCTCCGATCACGGTGTAATCGGCATTGTTCCACTCCGGGGTGCGGATTCCGAGGGGTTTCTTTGGCATCGCGATAGGTGGTACTTTTCCGGTGGGTTTTCCGGCGAGGTTTCCGGCGAGCGTCCTCGACGAGGCGGCGTCTTCCGGTTGCGAGGGAGGCGGCGGCGAGGCGGGGTTTACGATGAGGAGGAGGTGGCGTGGGACTTGGACTTATAAATGGGAGGTTTAAGGTTCAATCCCTAGTGGTGACATTAGGCATTCCTTGATGAGGTGATTTTTGTCCTTTTCCTTGTTTCGTCTTTTAGTGAGGAAGGGTCGGGTGGATGGCATAACTTGTGTTTTACTCTCGTAGTGGAATCGGAATTTGAACGAAAAGGAATCCTTATTCATAATACTTTCTAAGTAGCTAAGCTAAGTAGACATAATGCTCCCGAAGTAATTAAACTAAATAAGTGGTCTATACGATACAGGGGCGGTTTACGAGAGGGGATGGCTTATCATAGACAGAATTCGCTTTCGGGATTTTCTTCGGCGGGGTCCGTATGGTCCTCGTCTTCAGGGATTGGGTTTTCCCCTTCTAGGTCTTCTTCGTTTCCAAGGTCGGCTTGCGTTTGGCTCATGACGAATACTTTTCCGGGAGCGCCGTAGCCCCCTTGGTGACCGGTACCCCTGTGTTGGCCTATGGTGGTGGGACGCGGTCTTTGGGGCTGAGTGCATTGGAAGGCCTTGTGTCTTTCCTCCCCGCAGTTGAAGCATCGCCAGGGGTTGCCTGCGCAGTCCTTGCCTCTGTGACTTTTGTTGCATCTCGGGCAAGGAAAATTTCTTGGGTTCGCTTCGTTGATTCCCGGGGGCGGTCTTGGGTTAGTCGGGTTGTTTGACCTCGTGCCGATGTCGTTCCTCGTTCTTTTCACCGGTGGTGCCCCACTTCCGGTGTTCCTTCTTCGCATTTGTTCCTGAGCTCCGCGTTGAAGTAGTTGGATCCGATAGAGGTTCGCGGCACTGACGTAAGCCTCGTTGAGGGTCCGGGGCCTACTTACTACTAGTGCCTTCCGGGCTTCGAAGTTGAGGCCCGATACGAATCTTTCTACCTTGGTTACCTCGGTGGGGACAAGTTCGGGTGCGAAGCGCGCCAGTTCGAGGAATCGTTTATGGTACTCCACGACGGTGGCCATCCCTTGCTTTAGATGAAGGAACTCTTCATACATGGATGCTTTTATGTGGGTTGGGTAGAACCGTTCACGTAATCGTGCCTTGAGGCTTTCCCAGTTGAACCCTGGTTCTTGTCGGTGGGTGGGTCCTTCGTGGATCCACCAGAGGTCGGCCTCGTGTCCGAAGTAGAACGAGGCTATTTCTACACGACGCTCCTCTGGGCATTCTACTACCCCTAGAATCTTGTCAAGAGTCCGAATCCATTCCTCCAGGACTGCGGGGTCCTCCTCTCCGAAGAACATGGGTGGTCGGTGATTCGAGACTTGTCGAGCGACGTCAGAGTTTGCATTCACCGGAGGCGGTGGGGGCCTGGCGTTGCGAAGGGCCGCGTCGCTTAACGCCTGCGCGACTTGTGTTGGTTGCTGTAGGGTTTGGGTCAAGGGGTCGTCGGTGGCGGGTTCCGGAGTCCTTGATTGTCTTCTGTTCGGTGCCATGTTATCGTCTTTCTGGTCAGTGTTTATAAGAGTGTTAGATTAGATTCTGCTGTACTTCTTATGAAGTGATAAGTGGGGAAGGGTTTTAGAATGAGGAAGGGTAACGTGTGGGGAAGTTAAGTGTAGGTTTCACATTCTCACCGCGCGTCCTAAGATTCCTGGATCCTATGTTCCAACGTACCTAGAGTTCAAGCTTAGTGCCCTAAAGTCCGTTCTTAAGAGTCTTATCCTAGGGTCAAACTTAGGCTCTGATACCAACTGTAACACCCCAGATTTTCAAGACATTTAAAACTTATAAATAAAGGTATTACCTCCTCAAATCCCAAAACATAATACAAGTGTACGGGGTGCTATGCCACACCTGAGCTAGAGAACTCAGGTGCACAGGCTAACTAACTAATATCCTCAATAATGTAAATGCATAATATGGCACGCAGGCCGGAAAGGGAACTATCTACTTCTACGATCCGAGTTCTAGCGCGCTCCAGTGACTTATTCTTCTGTGCCTGAAAGCCAAATATATCTGTTCAGCGAGAGATGCTGGTAACCCACTCCAACGCGTTGAAATACAATACATATAGAGATATATATATAGATATACGAAAACCATTATGAGCATGAAGATATATCCTACGAACTCTAGCTTTTAAAACCGGGAATGACTCAACAGTTAAGGCTAGACACCAGCAGTAGACATGGCAAGCATAAGCATTTCACAATAGATAAAGCAGTTACAACAAGGCATAAACGGTAATCATAATCCCATCATAAACCATCCCCAATATGAAACCCATAGTCACATCCCAAGGCATCATAGTCACAACTCGTCCATATCACACACATAACGCACATTGTTGGCGCCACGGGACCGATCGCATGCCCATACATGAGGGTCAGCGCATATAGCTCTGACACAGCCCCGCAGCACCATGCCCCGTATCGCAACACGGGGAGGTCGATCGCAACCGACCGATGAACCGCAGCTCATCATAATGTTTGATCGCAACCAAACAGTGGACCGCAGCCCAAGAGAGTGTCATCTGACCGGAGCCAGGATAAAGGACGAACCGCAACTCGTATAGAAACGTTTGATCGCAACCAAACGGTGGACCGCAGCCCAAGAGAATGTCATTTAACGGGTCAAAGATAGAGAAACATATGGCACATAACCTATCATGCTTTTCTAAACATAATCAATTACCCAATCATGCGAATTCCCACCCAATATACCAAGAATAATTCCATACGATACAACCTAGGGTTCTAATCATTTTTAAATCAACAAGGACACAATTCATCTTCCAATATCAAGATTCGGTAAGAATATCATATAAACATCAAGGACATCCTACAATCATCAAGAACATCATATAATCATCAAGAACACCATATTTATCAAAAACCTTTCATCATCAAGATCACCCATGGAATTATCCCATCAATCATCAATAATAATATCACAAATCATCAATACACAACAATATGGGGAAATCCTACGGGGGAAATCATAGCTATGAAAATAGGTTTTGTTGAGACATGGGTTACCTCTTAGCCTTAATTAATTCCTTGGCTATGAAGGGTCTTTCTTTAAGCTTTCTTGCTTTCTTGATTTCTTCTAAGGGAATTCTTGGAGCTCTTTGGGGTAGTGAGTCGTTTATTGTGGTGGGGGGTTCTAGGTGCCTCTTAAGTCCCCTATTTATATATTTAGGAGTCCTGGTTAGGAACTAATATTATAGGCTTGCTAATTCTATTCCTTTTGGAACTAAGGGTTGGGCTTAGGGATAAGGGCCCATGGACTATGGTGGGCCTTTCCTAATTAATTATTGTGATTTAATTCATTCTTTTGGGTAATTTGTTAAATGATTAATTGGTTTTAGGGATCGTAACACGGGGTGTTACATTAACACTTAAATTCGTGTAGAGTTGATATATGAAAGCTTGCAAGTGTTGCAAAGTCGTGACAGTGGAATAATTCATGGTTGGGGTTCCTCTTGTTTCACAGTTGCTTCTACACCTCTTCTTGCCCCTTAGGCACTTGATTCCCCTTGATCTCTTCCTTTCTTTGATTTAGCAGCCCTAGTTCTCTTCATTTCCTACACAAATACATTTTCAAACATAACACAAAAGAGCAACATCCTCGAGTCCTCCTATAGGTAGCCAAGAAAGATCAAGTGTGTGCAAATCACATCATTCCAAATGGTAAGAGGTTGGCAAATTGGAAGACATAAATCTCATAAATAACACGTAAAGGATTCAGTGAACCACATTTTCTTCACAAAATTAATGACAAATTAGACCAAACATCATATCAATCCCAAAGAGTCAACATAAAGCATGTCCAAGGTCTAAAAAGCCAACTTCTTCCTCCCCAATGCAACAATGGTGGTTTGATATGCAAGTTCAAATTTTGAAGCAACATGCAAACACTTTTCATCAACAAACAAGCTTGGAGAATATGTAACAATGCAACTCTACCAACAATTCCTCATCAACAAAGAAACATTATCAAACCCATAAAGAAATCTCAAATTGGAAATAGGGTTCATACAAGAATTTCAAATCAATAAAGGCAAATTTTCATTCCATATAATGTTCATTAATGCATAACTAGCCATCATACATCAATTCAATCAAGAATATACTCATCATAATGTAGACTAGCATTCATGAGATTTGAAAGAGAGACAAGCTTAAAGAACACAATAATGGAGATTAAAAGTTGAAGTTTTTACCTCTTGGATGGAGATTCTTACAAAAGATTGATATTTCGAAGCTCTCAAAGATGGAAGAAAATAGCAAGCTAGAGTATACCTTTTGTGGGACTGGATATTTCAAATGGGGGTGGGGCTGAATGATGAAGGAGAGGACTTAAAATAGCAAAATCTTCCCACGTAGGGTTTCTGTGTGTCCAACGCTGCATTGAAGTTTATATTTTAGCACAACGCCTCTTCTAACACGCACGCTGAGGCGTGCGTTGATGTTTCTATTTCATCTCAACGTCCTTCCCAACATGCATTGCTTCATCCTCTGATTACGTTGATCTCACTAGAATCCTCCAACGCAGCTCCAACGTGCATTAGAGGGTTGCGTTGGAGTCTCCTTTGGCTCAATTGATGCTTCCTTAGCGATTACCTACAATGTTAGCTCAAAAATTACCATGCAAAACTACTACAAACATAAAGAAAAATGCACAATAAAAGAAAACAATTATTACTTTGGTTGCCTCCCAAGAAGCGCCATGTCTAATGTCTTAGGCTAGACAAAAACGTGGGTTACACGTCGAAGCACGCACGAAGGGGAACCGGAGCATCTGTCCCATTCACCTTAGATTTAAAAAATGCCCCAAGATGATGGGCATTCTCAAACGTAAATACAAGAAAAAGGTGCACAAAGTCATAAAAGAACAAGTAGGGTAATGGATAGGGAATTAAACTCACACCCTTAAGTATGTAGTGCCCTTCCTATTCTTTTACACCCTCACTAGTGTCCATCCCCCTAACACTTATGTCAACAAACATCCTTAGGTTATTATCATTTTCTAACCCCTCATTCCTTTCCACACTTTGGTTTCTAACTTCACCACCAATTTGCTTATGTTCTATATTCATTCTAATCATTCTACCCCCAATCTCGTTGCCTAAGATGAAAACTTCACAATTTAGTATACCAACCACATCAACATCATCTAAACTTTCCTCATCCCCCCAACCTAAGTCTACACAATCATAAAACTCATCAAAAGATTGACAAGAAGCATTATCCAAACTACTTAGGTTTTCGCATGGAATGACATAAGACGGTTTACGAATGTTACCAATCGGCTCCTTGTCTTCCGACACTACCTCGATGTCCTCATCATCCTCACTAGCTACATCCACTCCTTGTGATCTTTCCAAATCGTAGAGTGGAACCTCTTCAAGTACCGGTGAGTCTTCAAACAAGAGATAATCATCGGCCCTCGGTGTTGTAATACTCCTTGAAGCATAAGCATGGGCCTCCTTTTCGATGGTTGCGGTGAGCTTCTTCATTTAGTGGCAAAGAGTGCCCTCAAGCCGTTGCAAAGGTTGCAACATAACATTCTTCAGTGTGGCTAACTCTTCCCATACTTCTTTTATGATCTCGACCTTGAGGGTGAGCAATTGTTTCTTTTCCTTATGGATGATTTCGTGCCACTTCCTCTCAAGGCACTCAAGCTCATTATAAAGGTATGGTGGGTTGTCTTGAGATGGTTCATTCCATGGGATGGGTATTTGAGGTTGTAACACCCCCCAAAAACAAGACCTAAAAACAAGTCTTAACACATGCAGATTAACAACAAAACTAGCACAGCGGAAGATAAACGGAAACTGGATAAAAGAAATCCGAACAGGGGTGTTATGCCACGTATACCACACTAGGTAACGCTAAGGCGACAATCTGCAAGTGTATCACACTAACCCAAAACATCAGTCTAAAAACAATCTAAAACCATTGGCGCGCAGGCCACCAAAACACAGCGGTGCTAAAGATACAGGTGCTAAGCTACCAGGCTCTAGACATCGCGCTCGACTACTCAACACCTGAAAGATACAAAGATAAACATCGGGGCGACTCCCGGTCAGCGAACAATGCTGGTAACCCACCAATACCGTTAAGTATCATAAATAGGTAGATATAAGATATAAAAACCATTTCCGAAACGGAATACATATATATAAGTCAAAAGCCAAGATCAAAAGACAACACAAGACTCACCACTCACAAAGATAACACCGAGAACACATCCCAACCACAAAGGTTAACCACACACAAGGATAAAGACTCACCCAACGGTAATACATGCCAAAACACCACAAGCCTCCGTGACTACACACGTCACGAGAGAAGATCACACAACACCGGCTTTAAAAACCCTCGCAACATCACCCATCGCGAGTTGGTATGCCTTCCTTATGCCCTGTTCCAACCTTATGGCTACCCCCAACCTTGTATCTTCTTTCCAACCATTACCTCCAGAATCCCCTGTACAGCCAAGTCCAACCTTATTCCGCCGGGACCGTCGTCCCCCACCAACAGACCACCAATGAACCACCACCAATCACGGCAACACATGCCCAGATAACACAATGTTATCCCCCAATCAAGTGAACCTTTCTCGAAGGAACACAACTCCATAATCACGTCACGGCCACCACGAGGACCGCTGCAATACCTTGGTGACTAGCGTCCCATACCACTAATCGTGCAATCCAGGTAGAGCCACACACGCACCACCACTCACACGAATCAATCAACGGATTGCAAAGAAGGTATGAAACACACTCAATCAAGGAACGGGTCACAGCCCAACGACAACAACGATGAATAACACAAGTTATCATCAACCAAAACAGAAGGTACGAACAACACCCACGCTAGCATTAAGACAACGAACTAGCATGCTTAACAACGGGGAAACTCAAGATAGTTCCGAGGAACACACAAGACACCTCTTGGTTCAACGAAACACAATGTTGAACACTTAGCACGATTCAAGACACCAAAGATCCTACATGGATACCTACCATAAAGCTCTAGACCTACGAAACATCAAGAAGACACTCAAATAGTTCAACAAAAGATCAACGGAAAGCCAAAAGATCAAACACCACGACAACCAAATCACGGGGAACAAATCCCGACATCACCACAACCATGTACCCGCGGGTGGACCCACGGGTAGTGCCCCACCCGTGGTCCCGCCCGCGGGAACAATATCCCACGAGGCTGTACCCGCGGGTAGGCCGGCGGGTGGTGCCCCGCCCGCCGTTCCGCCCACGGGAACACACCTGTTCCACAACAAATCCCTTCGGGGATTTTTTCCTCCAAACACAAATTCAAGTCCAAAACATGCCAAATCTCACCAAACACAACAAAATGACTTGAACCAAGGAACATGCCAAGCAATGGCACAAAGGAATCCTAAACACAAGCTCTAGATATGCAATATCACAAGATAAATGCATAAACCCTCACATTTCATAGCAAAACACAAGTAGAATCCAAGAAATCACATATAGGTAAGCAAAATAGGTTTTGTAGAGCATGGGTTACCTCTTGAAGACCAAAAGACTTCTCTTAACACCACAACAAGCTCTCACTAAGCTCACTAGCCAAACCCACTTCAAGATCAAACCAAAAGATCATAAAGATCCTACCTTTAAGAAAAACACAACTAAGATGGAACCAAAAAGACTAGACAAGCTTAGATCTTACCCTTCTAGATGCCCAAATAGATGAAAGATTGAATCTTGGAAGCAAAACTTGGAATCTTGACAAAGGTCTCACTTGGCTTGAAGAACAAGCTACTCTTCTTTTATAGAGAGAAGGTAGAGATATTTTTCTAGGAATTGTAAGGAATGAAATGAAGAAGTCTTCTAGGTTAGGATACAATACTAATTCTTGGTGAAAAGACAAGAATACCCTTACTAACTCTTAGAAAGTGTAAGGAACAAGGGAACTCCTCTCTAAGCACAAGGTACAACACAACTTAAAGATTGACTAGTCAAATTCTAGTCCTTGAGTATTAAAAATCAGGATTTTAGGAATCAATCCCTCAAGAGAAATAGAATTAATTACTGAATTAACCTAGTACTCTATTGACACATTCCTTGATTGTCATAGTGAACACACTTCACTTAGCACCTATTACCATCCCCGGCAACGGCGCCGTTTTGATGCTTGGTAGTTTTAGTGTGATGGATGGTGTGTGGATGTGTAAGTGTGTAAACGAGGATTGCGGAACCCCGAGAGTCGAACTCAAGGATGGAAAATCGGAGCAAGCAAAGTGCAAGATAATCCGTTGTCACAATGCATCAACAAGGATGAACTAGGTGCAAGGGAAGAGTAGGTGGTAGCATGGGTGTAAACGTGAGAAACAAAGAAATAAATGAAATAAACAAGAAAGTAAAATGGGGATTTGGATGGAAAGGATTTGTAATTATGCATTCATTGGTCTTAAGAAGGACAAGACGTGGTGCAAGGCTTGTCTAACCTAAAGGAGAACCAAGGGATCAACATTAGGTTGCGTAGAACCTAAACTCTCAATTGCTAAGTCGAGTGAGGCTGTAACACCCCGAAATTTTTCAACTTTTAAGGCTTATATAATAAAGGTAAATTCTCATTAAATCCCAAAACATAATATAATAGAGTACGAGGTGCTATGCCACACCTGAGCTAGAGAACTCAGGTGCGCAGGCTAACTAACTAATATCCTCAATAATGTAAATACATAAGCATGGCACGCAGGCCGAAATGGAAACTATCTACTCTACGCTCCAAATCTCTAGCGCGCTCCAGTGTCTACTCATCTGTGCCTGAAAGCCAAATATATTTGTTCAATGAGAGATGCTGGTAACCCACTCCAACGCGTTGAAATATAGTATAGGTAGATATATATATATATATATATATATATATATATATATATATATATATATATATATATATACAAAAATCATTTCGAAGCAGGAAGATATATACTTAAGAGACACTAGTTTTAAAACCAGGTGTAGCACCCCAGATTTTCAAGACAATTAAAACTTATATAAAGAAGGTGAAATCTCATTAAATCCCAAAACATAATACAAGAGTACGGGGTGCTATGCCACACCTGAGCTAGAGAACTCAGGTGCACAGGCTAACTAACTAATATCCTCAATAATCTAAATGCATAAGCATGGCACGCAGGCCGAAAGGGAAACTATCTACTTCTACGCTCCAAGTTCTAGCGCGCTCCAGTGACTTATTCTTCTGTGCCTGAAAGCCAAATATATCTGTTCAGCGAGAGATGCTGGTAACCCACTCCAACGCGTTGAAATACAATACATATAGTTATATACATAGATATACGAAAAGTCATTTCGAAGCATGAAGATATATTCTAAGAGACTCTAGTTTTCAAATCAGGGAACCGACTTGACAAATAGGGGTACACACAATCAACAGTCATAATCAAGCATATACAATTCTCACATAGGGCACAGTTATAGATAAGCACAACCAATAATCACAATTAAGCATTACTAGCAAGAGCCCTATAATAGTCACAACATCAATCCTTCTTATCTCATCATATAGCACACTTTGTTGGCGCCACAGGACCAATCGCATGCCCATACATGAGGGTCAGCGCATATAGCTCTGACACGGCCCCGCAGCACCCTGCCCCGTCTCACAATACGGAGGGGTCGATCGCAACCGACCGATGAGCCGCAGCTCTATATAATATTTATATACATGACCGGTCTTTACCAGCCTGGTTAACAGTTGGGATGGTTCTCAACCCATTCAACTGCCCGTATAGTGGACCTTTGTCCTATATAATATTTATATACCTGACCGGTGTCTACCAGCCTGGTTAACAGTTGGGATGGTTCTCAACCCATTCAACTGCCCGTATAGTGGACCTTTGTCCTATATAATATTTATATACCTGACCTGTCTCTACCAGCCTAGTTAACAGCCGGTATGGTTCTCAGCCCACCCGACTGCCCGTATAGCCCGATTGATCTCAACCAAATCGGGGTAACATGCACACATAACACATAGCAAGCACATGCAACCCACATTAACACATTGGGAAGGGGGAAAAACGTATAACAAAACCTATGCGTGATCCTTCACATACTAAGAATATTCCTAAGGGGTTCATATTTCTTTTACCTAGGTCAACGGGATACCAATTCAACTAGCATGCAATATATAAGACTCATTCGGCTTACGAACGGTACCCGAAAATCAAACTAGACATAGGCACGATAGACGGTGTCCGTTGGGACACCACGGGGGTCGGGGGAACATCAAACGGGGAAGCCGGGATCCCGAAGTGGGGTACAAACCAGCGGGTAGCCGGTGGGTGAGGGGTAACTCGCCGGCTGCCCGCCGGCGTTTTACTATTCCGGGCAGCGGGCAGCTGCCCGCCCGCCGGCTGCCCGCTGCCGGCGTTGCCCGCCTAGGCCGCGAGTAGGTGGCGGGTCCCCTACCCCCACCTACCCCCCATTGACTCTTTTTCACCAAAAACGCCCCGGGAACATTTGTGGAACCCGAAACCATGCTTAGACACTTCCAAACGCAATTAATAACACACATAGACAATTAACGGATCAAAATCAAGAAGCAAACGGCACATAACCTATCATGCTTTTCTAAACATAATCAGCACCCAAATCATGCGAATTCCCACCCAATATACCAAGAATAATACCATACGAATTCCACGATATATCCTAGGGTTCTAATTATTTTTAAATTAACAAGAACACAATTCATCTTCCAAAATCCAGATTCGGTAGGAATATCGTATAACTATCAAGAACCTCATATAATCGTTAAGAACATCAAGAACACCATATAATTATCAAGAACGTCATATAATCATCAGGAACACCATAATTATCAAGAACGTCATATAATCATCAAGAACACCATAATTATCAAGATCCTCTCCTCATCAAGATCACCCATGGAATCATCCCACCAATCATCAATAATAATATCACAAATAATCAATATACAATAATATGGGGAAATCCTAAGAGGGGAATCATAGCTATGAAAATAGGTTTTGTTGAGACATGGGTTACCTCTTAGCCTTAATTAATTCCTTGGCTATGAAGGGTCTTTCTTTAAGCTTTCTTCTTTCTTGATTTCTCATATGGGGATTCTTGGAACTTCTTGTGTGGTGAGAGATTATTGTGGTGAAAGATCTAGGTACCTTCTATATCCCTATTTATATATTTAAGACTCCTAATTAGGGCCTGAATGGTATGGGTTTACGAATTCTATTCCTTATAGGACTAAGGACTTGTTTTAGGGATAAGGGTCCATGGTCCATAGTGGACCATATTAATTAATTAAAGAGAATCCTAATCATAATCTGAATAGTAGAAGGCCTACTTCCTTTATTCCTAATAGGCCTAAGACTCTCATTTAGGCAAGGGTCCACGGTTCATGGTGGACCTCATTAATTAATTAAAGGGAAACCTAACCGAATTAAATCATATTTAATTATTATTAACGGGATTAATTAAATAATTAATCCGGGATTGAAGGCATAACACGGGGTGTTACACTCTCCCCCCCTTACGAGAAGCTTCGTCCCCAAAGCTTAGAAATCATTGCGGGGTAACGAGTCAAAGGTAGTACGGTGGTCCTATAGAGAAAGTATTCTATGGGGAAACTGTATAATTGTATGTCTATGTGTGCTGGGTTCTTGGGAACGATTAGGTTTAAAGGGCTAAGAGAGTGGGTTTCAAACCTAAGGACAAAGTGAATTTAGGAATTAGGATCAAATTTTCCAAGGTTGCAACTTAGGGTGTGAGGTTGCCACCTTGTATGGAATCGTTAAAATAGGGAATCAAGAATGTGGTTTGAAGGGTAGAAAGGGTTTTGAAATAAGGAGGGGGCCGATTTCTCGAGGGAGGGAAAGGAATTCGGCTAGGATGGGTTAAGGGTCCTCGATTTTAAGTGACTATTCTGGTTTGATGCTTTGATCCCGACGTATTGACGAACTGATGATCCTTCTTCCTTGGTGTTGGCACTTGCTTGACTTTAAGATCCTTGTTAGACCTTGCTTCCCAGGCTAAAGTTTCATCCTTCTCTCCTATCTTGAGGGAATCTCCTGTGATGATTTAACACTTACTTCGTTAATGCGTCCAAGGTCTTGACCAAGTTTGGTCAACCAAGCCGATCTCTTAGGGCGCACTTCCCAAATTCTTCCCAAAGTCTCTTGGGAGTCGATAAGCTTTGGGTTGTCTTTTTCTGATTGAATTTCATCTCTTCTTTAGTGAGTGAAATTCTTAGTAAGACTTCATGTCTTCTCCAAGGTTCGGCTTGTTGTGCCCTTTTGTGTTACTTTTAATGATGAAGGTGTCCTTGCATGCTCTTTTTCTTCTTGAAGCGCAGTTGGTTACCTAATCTCGTTGTGGAATGACTCGGTGAGTTTACGAGTCATCTCATTTCCTTGCGGGTCCTTAATGACCCTTGAGATCTTGGCACAAATGTGCTCTTTACTTTTTGCCGAGCACCACGGGCTACGTCGTTCTTGATTCCATACAACTTGTAAGGAGTCCTCTGATTTGCTTGAACGATATCCATGGTTTGGAGGAGTCCCGATCCATCCTTAGCATTTTGACTTTTAAGGCCTTTGTGAGTCCTTAGCACAAGTTCCCAACTCGTCTCCTTGGTCTGCACAATCCTTTATGCCAATCATCCCTAGTCGGTTGCATCGTAGAATCCGACTTCAACTCCATGTGTAATGCAATTGGTTGTGCTTTTCCGACGGTGTCTTGCGTGTCAAGATCTTTTACCGATGACACCATGTTTGGGCGACCCATGGTTCCTTACCCAAGACTCACATTCATCAATCGAGGCACACAAGTGCGTCACGAATCAATAAAACGAGGGGTTAAGAAATCAGCACATTGTACCAGTGGGCGCGAGGTGGGCGGTCGTCCGCCTGCCAAGCTCCTGTCAGGGACCCGTCAAGGTCCCGCCAAGGTCCCGTCCAGGACCCGTTAGGGTCCCATCAAGGTCCCGTTGGGGACCCGCGGGAAGGTGACTAGGAAGTGTGAATTTCTTCGGGAAAAATCCCAAGAATGCACCGATTCAAGTCCCGACAAGCCCCATGCCCATGTGCACAATAAAAAGGTACTTGAATACATAGGATGACCCATCGTATAGTTTTATTGATCCTTAAGTACGAGTTATAGATGAGTCAAGACTCTCGCATGTTCTTTCCGTTCAGTAGGTCGGGTCCGGTTTCCAATTAGCAACCTCGTCACCTTCACCGGGAAGTTGGTTATAAGCCAACTTCGTCTTTTCCTTGCTTGATTGATGACAAGTCTTCTTGGTTTTCCTTGGAGTTCGGCTTGTCGCTCGTTCTTTGTTCAATCCTTTGGTGACCAAGTGCTTAGTGATGCGTTTCTCTTCCTTGGAATGCATTTGATTGACTGCCCTTTGACGTCGCATGGTGTTTTGGCGATTTTGTGTGTTACATGTACTTCTTACGGTGCCTTAAAACCATCAAGGTCCTTGTTCCAAGGTAAGGCCCTTATTGCCGGAAAGCTCTAGTTGTATGATACTTACTATGCGTCTGTGTAAATCTTGCATTGCACTCCGAATAGGTAATGCCTCCAAATTTTCAGTGCGAATACGATGGCGGCTAGCTCGAGGTCGTGGGTGGGGTATTTTCTTCGTGGGTTTTGAGTTGCCTAGATGCGTATGCTATTACCTTGCCTTTTTTGCATTAGCACGCACCCCAACCCCTTTTTGGACGCGTCACTGAAAACCTCGAACCCTTCCACTCCGGAGGGGATGGCTAGTACGGGTGCCGTGGTTAACTTATCCTTCAATTCCTGAAAGGCTGCGACGCAGTTGTCATCCATCGGAAAGGGGTCTCCTTTTTCATGAGTTTAATGAGAGGTTGGGCTATCTTGGTAAAGTCAGGTAGAAACCTCCTGTAGTAGCCAGCCAAGCCCAGGAAGCTTCGGACCTCTGAAAGTAAGTTCGGTGTGGACCATTCCTTAACGGCCTGGGCTTTGGTGGGGTCCACCTTAATTCCTTCTTTGGTTATTACGTGGCCCAGGAAGGTCACGCTGCCTTTCCAGAATTCGCATTTGGAGAACTTAGCGTATAACTGGTGCTCTCTTAGAGTTTGTAAGGTTATGCGGAGGTGCCTTTCATGCCCTTCCTTGTTTCGGGAGTAGCCTAGGATGTCGTCAATGAATACAATGACGAAGTCATCCAAGTGGGGTCGGAATACTCGGTTCATGAGGTCCATGAGTATGGCGGGTGCGGGGTGGAGTCGTCCTTGTAGCCGTGCCCCTAGGTACTCTTAGTTGAACCCCTGGTTGTTGCCCATAAGTTCTTTGTGGACCTATCAAAGATCAACCTCGTGTCTTGAAGTAGAATGAGGCTATCTCTACGTGGCGTTCCTCCGGGCATTCTCCTAACCCGAGGATTTTGTTGAATGTTCGAATTCATTCTTCGAGGAGTGTGGGATCCTTAACTGTCTTCTTATTGGCGCTATGCTGCTGGTTTTCAGGGTCAATATTTATTGTAATGATGAGTCAGTGTGTTGCACCCTTACCTTGGTGTGGTAAGCGTAGGGGGAGTTCTTTTAGAGATGGATAATGTGAGGGGAGGTTATGTGTAGGTTTCACAATCTCACCGCGCGTCCTAAGATTCCTGAATCCTATGTTCCTAAATACCTAGACTTCAAGCCTAATGTCCTAAATTCCGATCTTAAGAGTCTTATCCTAGGGTCAAACTTAGGCTCTGATACCAACTGTAGCACCCCAGATTTTCAAGACATTTAAAACTTATATAAAGAAGGTGAAATCTCATTAAATCCCAAAACATAATACAAGAGTACGGGGTGCTATGCCACACCTGAGCTAGAGAACTCAGGTGCACAGGCTAACTAACTAATATCCTCAATAATGTAAATGCATAAGCATGGCACGCAGGCCGAAAGGGAAACTATCTACTTCTACGCTCCAAGTTCTAGCGCGCTCCAGTGACTTATTCTTCTGTGCCTGAAAGCCAAATATATCTGTTCAGCGAGAGATGCTAGTAACCCACTCCAACGCGTTGAAATACAATACATATAGTTACATACATAGATATACGAAAAGTCATTTCGAAGCATGAAGATATATCCTAAGAGACTCTAGTTTTCAAATCAGGGAACCGACTTGACAAATAGGGGTACACACAATCAACAGTCATAATCAAGCATATACAATTCTCACATAGGGCACAGTTATAGATAAGCACAACCAATAATCACAATTAAGCATTACTTGCAAGAGCCCTATAACAGTCACAACATCAATCCTTCTTATCTCATCATATAGCACACTTTGTTGGCGCCACAGGACCAATCGCATGCCCATACATGAGGGTCAGCGCATATAGCTCTGACACGGCCCCGCAGCACCCTGCCCCGTCTCACAATACGGAGGGGTCGATCGCAACCGACCGATGAGCCGCAGCTCTATATAATATTTATATACATGACCGGTCTTTACCAGCCTGGTTAACAGTTGGGATGGTTCTCAACCCATTCAACTGCCCGTATAGTGGACCTTTGTCCTATATAATATTTATATACCTGACCGGTCTCTACCAGCCTGGTTAACAGTTGGGATGGTTCTCAACCCATTCAACTGTCCGTATAGTGGATCTTTGTCCTATATAATATTTATATACCTGACCGGTCTCTACCAGCCTAGTTAACAGCCGTTATGGTTTTCAGCCCACCCGACTGCCCGTATAGCCCGATTGATCTCAACCAAATCGGGGTAACATGCACACATAACACATAGCAAGCACATGCAACCCACATTAACACATTGGGAAGGGGGAAAAACGTATAACAAAACCTATGCGTGATCCTTCACATACTAAGAATATTCCTAAGGGGTTCATATTTCTTTTACCTAGGTCAACGGGATACCAATTCAACTAGCATGCTATATATAAGACTCATTCGGCCTACGAACGGTACCCGAAAATCAAACTAGACATAGGCACGATAGACGGTGTCCGTTGGGACACCACGGGGGTCGGGGGAACATCAAACGGGGAAGCCGGGATCCCGAAGTGGGGTACAAACCAGCGGGTAGCCGGTGGGTGAGGGGTCACCCGCCGGCTGCCCGCCGGCGTTTTACTATTCCGGGTAGCGGGTGCCCGGCGGGCAGCTGCCCGCCCGCCGGCTGCCCGCTGCCGGCGTTGCCCGTCTAGGCCGCGGGTAGGTGGCGGGTCCCCTAACCCCCACTGACTCTTTTTCACCAAAAACGCCCCGGGAACCTTTGTGGAACCCGAAACCATGCTTTGACACTTCCAAACGCAATTGATAACACACGTAGACAATTAACGGATCAAAATCAAGAAACAAACGGCACATAACCTATCATGCATTTCTAAACATAATCAACACCCAAATCATGCGAATTCCCACCCAATATACCAAGAATAATACCATACGAATTCCACTATATAACCTAGGGTTCTAATTATTTTTAAATTAACAAAACACAATTCATCTTCCAAAATCAAGATTCGGTAGGAATATCATATAACTATCAAGAACCTCATAAAATCGTTAAGAACATGAAGAACACCATATAATTATCAAGAACGTCATATAATCATCAAGAACACTATAATTATCAAGAACGTCATATAATCATCAAGAACACCATAATTATCAAGAACCTCTCCTCATCAAGATCACCCATGGAATCATCCCACCAATCATCAATAATAATATCACAAATAATCAATATACAATAATATGGGGAAATCCTGAGAGGGGAATCATAGCTATGAAAATAGATTTTGTTGAGACATGGGTTACCTCTTAGCCTTAATTAATTCCTTGGCTATGAAGGGTCTTTCTTTAAGCTTTCTTCTTTCTTGATTTCTCCTAAGGGGATTCTTGGAACTTCTTGTGTGGTGAGAGATTATTGTGGTGGAAGATCTAGGTGCCTTATATATCCCTATTTATATATTTAAGACTCCTAATTAGGGCCTTTATGGTATGGGTTTACTAATTCTATTCCTTATAGGACTAAGGACTTGTTTTAGGGATAAGGGTCCATGGTCCATAGTGGACCATATTAATTAATTAAAGTGAATCCTAATCATAATCTGAATAGTAGAAGGCCTACTTCCTTTATTCCTAATAGGCCTAAGACTCTCATTTAGGCAAGGGTCCACGGTTCATGGTGGACCTCATTAATTAATTAAAGGGAAACCTAACCGAATTAAATCATATTTAATTATTATTAACGGGATTAATTAAATAATTCTCCGGGATTGAAGGCCGTAACACGGGGTGTTACACCAGGAATAGACTCAGCAAATCGGGATAAGCACATCAGACAACAATAAGCAGTTAAGTAGAAATAACATCATAAGGAATACACATTTATGGTCACAAGCCACTTCTCAATTTCAATCCACATCATCATCCAATCATCATTCATATCACATAATCATTGATGGCGCCACGGGACCAATCGCATGCCCCGAACATGAGGGTTAATGCTTATAGCATTAACACGGCCCCGTAGCACCCTACCTCAGTACCGCGGTACGAGGGGAGTTGATCGCAACCAACCCTTTGAGAACCGCTGACGAACTCAACGTCGGACCACGATCCGACACACCGCTGACGCGCCCAGTCGGTGGACCGCGATCCCCTTTACAAGGGGAGACTTACGACCCTACACACCGTTGATGCGCACAATCGGTGGACCGTAGCGGATCAAGCCCGACACACCGCTGAGCTAAACTCAGTCGGTGGGCAAAGATCCTCGGAGACTACGGTCCTACATACCGATGTCCCACCACTCGTTGGATCGCAGCCAGCCGTAGCCCTACACACTGCCTGATTACTCAGGTCGGTGGATTACAGCCTTCCTCGGCTTGTTGGCCCTACACACCGCCTGGCGCGTCCAGGTCGGTGGGTCATATCACCGAGGCCCATGTGGACCTTCAGTCCTATACATAATCTTTATATACCTGACCGGTCTCTACCAGCCTGGTTAACAGTTAGGATGGTTCTCAGCCCATTCAACTGCCCGTATAGTGGACCTCAGTCCTATATAATATTATATACCCGACTGGTCTTAACCGGTCTGGTTAACAGTTGGGATGGTTCTCAGCCTATTCAACTGCCCGTATAGCCCAATTGATCTTAACCAAGTTGGGGTCATGCATCACGTAACACACAATAGCACATAATTCACATAGGGAAGGGGGAGACATATAATTAAGCTTACATGTGATCATTCACATACTAAGAATAATTCCTAAGGGGTTCATACGACTTTCACCTAGGTCCACGGGTTACCAATTCAACTAGCATGCAATTCCTAAGACTCGTTTAACCTACGAATGGTACCCGAAATTCCAAACTAGACTCAGGCACGACAAACGGGGTCCGTTAGGACACCATGGGGAACGGGGAACATCAAACGGGGAAGCCAGGGACCTAGGGTGGGGGTATGGACCAGCGGGTAGCCGGTGGGTGGGGGTCACTCGCCGGCTGCCCGCCGGAATTCACTGTTCCGGCAGCGGGTTGTTGGCGGGCAGGCGACTGCCCAGCGGCTACCCGCTGCCCGGCGGTGTTTTCTGGGCAGTGGGTAGGTGGTGGGTTCCCCTACCCCCACCTACCCCCCACTGACTCCTTTACCATAATTTCGTCTCGGGGACCTTCGTGGAACCCGAAACCATGCTTAGACACTTTTAAACGCAAATAACGACACCACGTAAGCAGTTAACGGATCAAAAGCAAAAATCATGTAGGACTTATCCTATTACGACTTCTAATGTAAACAACACCCGAACATGCGAAATCCCACCCAAATATAAATCAAGAACGTCAGAATACAAATTCCCATTCCGACCTAGGGCTCTAATCCCACCCAAATCATCAAGAACATATTTTATCTTTAACATCAAGAAAATATCAAGATTCGTCAAGAATCATCACATCATAATCAAGAACTTCCTTTTAACATCAAGATCATCAAGATTATCAAGAAAGCATATAAATCATCTTATCAACCATCAAGAACATAACATAATTATCATAGAAGAATTCAATCGAAACACAAGAATATAGAGGGAGGCCAAGGAAGGAGATTATAGCGAAGAAAATAGGTTTTGTTGAGACATGGGTTACCTCTTAGCCTTAATTAATTTCCTTGGCTATGAAGGGTCTTTCTTTAAGATTTCTCCTTTCTTGATTTCTCCTAAGGGAATTCTTAGAACTTCTTGTGTGGTGAGAGATTATTTGTGGTGTGAATTCTAGGTGCCTCCTATGCCTCTATTTATATAATTAAGAGTCCTAATTAGGGTCTAGGTGGCATGGGTTTACTAATTCTATTTCTTATAGGACTAAGGGGTTGGCTTTAGGGATAAAGGCCCACGGACCATGGTGGACTCCCTTTTAGCTAATTAGTAGATTTTAACTCCCTTTTTGGGCTGAGTAATTAATTAATTAATTTGGATTTAGGGTTCGTAACATGGGGTGTTACAGAGGCATTCTATCAACCACTAGATGGGGGGTCTATCGTGTCCTCCACAAACCTAGCCCTCTCGGATCGTAGGTCGGGGGTTGCAAGGGCAAGAATAAGGAAAGTGCAATCTCTTGCCATTCCACTCACACACTCCTCTCTCATTGGGATGCTACACTGAAAAGAGGATGCATATGCACACCTCTACAACATAAGCATTCAAGGACAAACCGTACATCAATTCTCATCATTCAATCCATACAAAACACTGACCAACAATCATAAATCAATTATAATCCAAATCCTAGAAATCTAAGCACTAATCAGCATTCATAGATCACAAACACAAGTTAAATATGAAATCAAAAGCAAGAAGAAAGGTTACCCAAGTCTTCAATCCAAAGTGTTTAGCAATCCATGAGAAATTGTAGAACAATGAGTCTTCTAGATAGGAAATATGGAATTCCACTCTAAAACCCCTAATATAAACTATTCTAGAGTATGTAATTGATTTCTAAAGCATCCTCCCCTGAAATAGTCCCCATACAAGCCCTTAAATATGCTGAAATTTTAATTATCCGTGAAAGTGGCCGCCCAATGCATTCTCCAACGTGCGTTAGTCGGCGCGTTGAACTTTCTGCTTAGCTCCAACGCACAGCAAATGAACGTTGGACGATGCGTTGGACATCCTGTTAGTAATTAGCCCTTCTAGCCTTCTTCAAAGTTGTGGCTATTGAAGTTTCTGAACCATAGCCACTTGAATCACCTCATTTGGACATTTCTAGCTCACGATATGCTCGAATTACCAAACTGTCGCCGGAATTCCCTTTGATTAACAATGTTTTGCTATTTCCTACAAAGGCAATTACAATTAGTCATTGCTCCTAACTTTTATCAAATTAAGCCATTCTAAACAAGTATTAAGCTCAAAGGACTCCAAATATAGCACAATATGCCTCCTAATTACCACATTAAATGTAGCATCTTTGGTGTAATTTTGCATATTCTCTTAATCTGAAATTATTGATTTAGTTTCTTGCAAAATGAATAGGTGACTGACAAACTCAAATTCTCAATCAAGCAGTCATTCAGATAGATAGGCAGATATTATGAAATGTGGAAGACTAAGGCAGAAAGTAAATCAACACATATGTTTGTTTACCTAGTTTGATACAATGTGTATCTACATCTGGGGGACGATCACCGATGCATCTAATCCACTAACTCAGAATATAATGTACAAAGGTAGAGAAGAACAATCTCACCCAAGTGCCCCACACAAGGTCAGTACCTAGTCTACAAAGGTTTAGTGGATTGTTGAAGTCGGAGAGCCACGCATTCAGAAGTCCAATGAAATCCCTTCAATTTGAGAGCTAACTCTGATGCAGTCCGCTTCAATGACACAGTCCCACGTTGTTCCCACAACTGAGTGATCTTCACGTCCAATCGGTTAAGCAGAGTTGATACTTCTCAAGTTCTTCTTCGTAATCACCATGAACTTATTGTTTTGAGAAGAGGCATGACAACCAGAGATGTGTATTTTGTTTAGTATAGAGTGTTGCGGCTTCAATCGATGCAACCCTAACTTCTGAACGAATAAGTATATATATACTTCTTGATTTGGACAAGATCGAACAAGATATATACTTCGTGTTTAGTATATTGTAAGCGTTTACAAGAACAAAATACGTGCAAACATACATAAAGAGGGATAGAAAATTATTTCCGTTGTGCATACTTAGCGAGTCGTAAAAGTTACCTCTCGGTTGCTTGAACGAATCGTAAAAGTTTCCATAAATATCTAACAAGTCTATTCACCCCCTCCCCAACCAGGCCCGGCCCTGGGCAAGGGCAGGCTGGGCCCTTGCCCAGGGCCCATGCTTGGAAGGGGCCCACAATCCTATCTAAACACCTTTTATATATACTATAGATATTTGATATAATAATTGAGTAGAAATTTGTGTCACTAAATTGAAGATTAGTTGAATTGGAAAAGTCTGGGAGTCTAAGGTTTTTTATGTCCCAGATCAGGGGATCGAATCCTTGTTATATGCCTTTACATCAAAATTTTCCTAATTTTGGGATATTATTATATAGTTATTAAATTTTAACTTATGAAATTTATTTATATTTATAATTTGTATTTTTTAATTTAATTTGTAACTTTGTGATTTTTTTTTTACCTTTCTATAATTATAGTGAGATTTATAATATAGATTGATTTGTGATTCATATCAAATTTTGAATCTATTTCTATTCGAGTAATTTACTACTTATATTTAAAATATGTGTTATTTTGTGAACATTATAATGAGTTATGTATATGTAATATATTTTGTGATTTAGTTATGAAAAATATTTTAAAAGATAATTTAATTTTACTATGAATTATCTAGTCAATGTAATTTAGAAGTCCAATTTGTGGAGCGTTATGTCATGGAACCGTGTTCACCATTCATGGTGAACACGGTTCAAACGGTGTTAGTACACCGTTATCTTTTTTTTTTTCTTAATTAATTGCGTGACTTTTCTTCTTTCATTTTCACATTTTGCGGTTTCACTTTAATTTGAGGTGAACAATGATTTCGGACATTCATAAATTATGAATTCATGCCTGCACATTCACTTTGGAACCATGCCTACACATTCCAGTCCGAAATCACGGACATTCATAAATTATGAATCCATGCCTGCACATTCACTTTGGAACCATGCCTACACATTCACTTTGGAACCGTGAGATTATGAATTTTCTGTTATAAGATTATGAATTTTCTGTTATGAGATTATGAATTTTCTGTTATGCGATTATGAATTTTCTGTTATAAGATTATGAAAATTCATAATCTCATAACAGAAAATTCATAATTTGATCAACGCGCGCCGTTAACTCCTCATCCGCGATTTTATTTTTTTTTTTTTTTCGCCTAAAAACGACGTCGTTTGGCCTTGTGTTCACCATTCACGGTGAACACGTTTCCAGGGCATAATTTGCCCCTATTTGTCCTATTGTGCGTCATCATATTCAAATTAATCTATAGAATTTTGAAATTAATCTAACAAAAAGAAAAAGTATTTATAAATATGATAGCAATATAGAAGCTATGTGATTTATTATGTGTTTTTTATTTGAACTATTTTATTCAATTAATTATGTTTCATATATTATTATGAATATTATCTTTTATCACGTTTAAAGTATTTTGATTTAATGCTTCCAATAATTAAGATTTTATGCTATGCTCTCATTTGTGAGTTCTGTATGACAAATTTTTATTAAAAATAACTTCATTATTTATTATAATTATAATGTGATTTTCTATAAAAGTTTAGAGTATTTCGATTTATTGCTCTCAATAATTGAGTTTTATTCGTTTTTATAAACTATAATTCTTTATTTATGAAAGCACTGATGCAGTTATTGATTATTTTGAATTTAAGAATGCATCTAGAAATGTTTTCATGTGTATGCATAATTGTTAAAAAACTTGAGAATCTTATTTCAAGTTATTTAATATTGGTATTTTTCTATTATTTAATTTAAAATTTAATTATAAAAACATATATTAATTTAATATAGGGCCCATTTTGTTACTACGCCCCGGGCCTATAAAATGATAGGACCGGGCCTGTCCCCAACCCCACCCCCACCCCCACCCCCGTGGACTTGTTCCCTAACCATATTGGGACCAACAAAATGCACACTACGCTTTACAAAACCCCACATTCCTCCCCAATCACGCACCCAACCTTACTCTACCTCCAAACAAGACACTCCCACAAAAAAATAATAATAATAAAAATAAAATAATAATAATAAAAAAAGAGAGAGCATTAAAATGACACACAAGAAAAAAAAAAAAAAAACTTACCTACTACCGGCTACTCCATAAAAAAAAAAAAAAAAAAAAAAAAAAAAAAAAAAAAAAAAAAAATTTATTTAAAAACACAACGCACCAAACAAATCTCTTCTTGCTTGCGAGACTTTATCACAGCATGCTTAGACAAAGTCGGCTGGGAATCAGCGTGAGGTTTAACGCACCGAAACCACGTTGTTTTGCTCGTCACCTCTTCAATTCACCTCCCGACATAAGCTAGTCGACGTCGCCCGTATAAACACCTTCGGACCAGTCCAGCAATCGCATTAAAAATAAAAAAATAAAATAATAAAATAAAATAAAATAAAATAAAAAACAGAGCTTCCGATGATATTCTTTGCTCCGAATCTTCCTCCTGTGCTCTTCTCATCACTTTTCTTTCAAAATCTGCAATTCTACCATAATTAAAAGTTCAAAAATTAAGCAAAAAGATAAGCATTAAAAATTAATACAATTTTAAATGCACAATCAATTACAATTTCACCCTTGTAAATTAATTATGGAAACAATGATACAAAAAATAAGAAAAAAATATGAACCATTAAAATATATTGATGAACGATAAGGATGTGTTCTCTTATTCTCATGCCAAGGGGCCCTAATAAAACATAAGGTTCCCATAGTTATTTCTTAGAAATTATTTACGAAAGTGGTTGTAAAATTGTTCAAAATATTGTTTAAACCATCTAAATACATTTTTAAAAAAAAATTAAAAAAAAAAAAACAAAAAAAAAAAAACTAAAATTAAGTGCTAAAGAAACATTTTTTTGAGAAATTAGTGGACCAAACCGCCTTTGGCAGTTTATGGTGTATAGATCTCGAAAAAATACGCGAGGAGGTCGCCGAGGCCATTCCTCGCGGCGGCCTCCCACCACCTAGAGCCTAGGCGCGATTTTTGCAACATTGGCTGCCGATTCATTTGGAAGAGCATCATATGTAGGTTTGGACTGCCCGAGCAGTTAGTCACGGACTCATAAGTGTCAAAGACGCACACTTTTAAGGTCCATTTAGGGTGAATTCTAGGCTTAAAGCAATCCTTTGTGTAGCAATATTGTGCCAATTAGCTATGTTTTGCATTATATTGGAAATTACTATCGCACTTTATGTTTTACAGGTTTTTATGTACGTTTTGGGCTTAAACGAGGCAAAGTGGCACAACCAGAATGAAAGCGGGATAAGAAGACAGCCGAGACCAAGCAACGAGTCCACAACGTGCGTTGCAGCACTCATTAAATACATTATTCTAACACATAGTACATTATTCTAATTCATAAAATTCATTATCTTACCCATAAATTTCATTATTCTAACACATATAAAGTACATTATTCTAACACATAAAGTACATTATTTTAACTCATAAAATACATTATCTTACCCCAAAATATTCATTATTCTATCACGCGCACAAAGCAAGTTTTTTAAAAATATTAAAACGACGTCGTTTTAAACCCTGATCATCACAGCTTTGTGAACCACAATCCACACGATAATTTACAGTCAACTAACCAATTAATTGATGATAAAACTTTTCTGTTAAATTATTAAATCATATGATTAGATATTTAATTTTTTAAAAATATAGTAAATATGTTAATATGGATAACTATTTTGAATTTTATTATTTTTTATATAGGCCATACTTGCTTCAGTTTGGAGCAACAATTTACATTGCTCTAAACTACTGAAAATTGAAATGTTACAAAATTTAACATTTCAATTTGACATTTTAAAGAAAATTTAAAATTTTACCAAAACACCCTTACAGGTAATTAATTTTTTTTTTTTTTTTTTGCTCTAAACCACTGAAAATTGAAACGCTACATTCAAAAAAAAAAAAAAAAAAAAAACTTTTATCAAAACACCCTTACAATTAAGTTTTTTTTTTTTTTTTTTTTATCTAAACAACTAAAAATTGAAACGCTACAAAATATAACATTTCAATTTGACATTTAAAAAAAAATTAAACTATTTCCAAAACACCCTTACAATTAATTTTTTTTTTTAAATTTTCACTAATCAGGAGTCAAGTTCCTTCAAAACGGAGCCCTTTGGCTCCTTATTAAAGGAGCCTGACTCCTTGTAAATGCCTACCCATCAACGGATGGGCAGGTTAATTTTATGGAACCTTGAGGCATAGGAGCCTCATGGCTCCAGTTGCGAACTTTTCCCACCGATGTGGGAGCAAAGGGGAGCCGTCCTATTATTATTATGAAATATATGTATATCCTTTAAATCATTTTACATATTAACTGTTAAACTACAAATACTAATTTTATTAAATATCTTTTTATAAACTGTTGATATAATTTGCTAGTCAAATTTGCTAACACAATCTGCTATTACAATCGGCTATCACAATCCGCTAATCATTAATTGCCAAACAAGGCCTAAGTATTGGGTACTTTAGTATAGGGATATGACCCATACCTTCTTAAGGTCCTTAGAGGCATCAACAAAAAATGGGGCATCACAGGTGAAGAGCATATCTCTTTGCTTTGGTAAATTTTACTGTGGACCATGGTCTAAAACGGTGTCACTTCCTTTAATAAAAAGAAACAACACACGTTTGGCCGTTTCGTCCAACTAATTTTTTATGGCATATTCTGTTTTATTTTTTATACACTATATTTTCATTACAGCACAACTAAAATATCATTTTGATTTAACTACAGTTTCATTTGACATTATACACTCAATATGTGATACTTGTTATTGAAATTTATTTTATATACACACAATATGTAGTTTTATTACAACACCACTAAAATATAATTCTAATTCAACTATGGTTTCATTGGAAAATATACACTCAAATATGTGAAACCTGTTATTCAATTTCATTTTATATATAGTGTTGTTTCATTACAACATAACTAAAGTATCATTTTGATGTAACTACAGTTTCATTTGACAATATGCACTCAATATGTGAGACATGTTATTCATATTCATTTTATACATACTGTAGTTTCATTATAACACAACTAAAGTATAATTTTAATTCAACTATAGTTTCATTTAATAATATACACTCAATATATGACACATGTTATTCAGTTTCATTTTAGATACACAATTGTTTCATTACAACATAACTAAAGTATCATTTTGATATAACAGTGTCATTTCACAATATACAATCAATATGTGAGACCTGTTATTCAGTTTCATTTTATATATAGTATAATTTCATTACATTACAATTAAAGTATCATTTTAATTCAACTACAATTTCATTTGACAACGTACACTCAATATATGAGACATGTTACTCATTATCATTTTATTATTAGATACATGATAAGTGCCAAAGATTTATTTATTATTCATTGTGGTCAAATTGAGATTGTTTTGTACTTATTTGGTGTCTTTTGTGCCTAGATATGTTGAAAAAATAGCTTAAAATAACATGTTAAGTGGCTACTTTGTAGTGCAATTATCAGTGGGGTTCAATTCCGATTTGAGTCGGGTCAAAGTGAATTCGGATTCTTCGTAGTGAAATGAAGATATTGATATATTGTACGCTCAAAATGATAATGGGTGAATGAGATATTGATTCTCAAAGTAGACCTATTAAGTTGGGAAAATGAAGAAAAAAAGTGAAGTTTTTGTCCCACATTGGTTTGGGAAGAGGATTTGCCCCACTATTTATACAAGAACTCTTTTAAGGCTTATTGAATTGTATGCTATAGGGGTTCTCTCTTGCGTGTAGGGGGGTCCAAATCAAATCCCAAAATGAGATTGAAAAGATTTGACTCCTACTTATGTTCCTGTGCGCTAGCACGACATTGAATCGTAGTGGGAGTTTTATCCCGGGGGTAGGCTGGGCTACAACGCTTGCATTAGGTTTGAAGGAAAGAGTGATCGACTCAAAAAACTCTACACTAAACATAGCCTATCTCTTTATCTTTCAAAAAACTCTACACTAAACATGAGCCTATCTCTTTATCTTTCTTTCCCTTTTTCCTGCATAAAATAATAATCCTTTTTTTTTTGTAGGATTATATTCGGTTTTACCAATGGTTATCCAAGAAGATATTTTGTTAATTGGTTCTAAATGGCATAAATTCAAAACAAAGACTTATAGTGAGTGCCTTTGATGTTATGTATGCCTTTGGGGCTGATTTGTAGGCAATTAGACAAGATTTGGGGCTTAAATGAAAGATGGTCTAAAGTGGGCCCATGTACGAAGCGTTGCACGATTATGCAAGTAATGGTAGAAACATTGGCAGAAAGTCGTACCACGCCTTGCGCGACCGTGGATGTGTTCATGATGACTTTGGTAGAAAGTTGCACAAGGACTTCCATATGCGTGCAGAGGTTCGTGGAGATATTGACAGAAACTTGCACGAAGGCTTCCACGAGCACGTAAGGAGGCAAAGGAATTTCTGGAAGGATGCACACGAGGTGTCACGAGTGTGCAAGTTCTCATGCAGGTGGCGAAGATTTTAGTATTTAAGGAAGATTAAAAGGAGTTAGAAAAAAGACTATTAGTTTAGTTTTGCACTTCTAGCTACTGCACTTAATTGTACTTCAATTGTTGAGAGAGAAAGCTCTCTAAGTTTTCAAGAACAAATTGACAACTTGTCTTGAAGCTATGAGACATTGGCATTAGTAATATCGACATTGGCATTAGTAATATCTTCCTTGAATCCCTATTAGCACATGTTATACTCCCTACCTAGGACTTTACATAGCACCTAAGCCAGGAAGGGCTAATCAAAATCCCACTTTCCTTTTATTGATTTCTCAATTGTTTACTTGCCTACTTGCTATCAATTGTTGCTTGGTTTACTTGCTCTCTTGTGTTTAATTCACTTGCTACCATACTTTTGCTCTCGCACATGCCTTAGAGAACGACATCCCGGAGAATTCACATTCCTCAACTTTCTTTTTATCCACCGCTATCTACAACTTATCAATACACTATAATTTCATTACAGTACAACTAAAGTATCATTTTAATTCAAATATAGTTTCATCATTTGACAATATACACTCAATATGTGAGACATGTTATTAAGTTTTATTTTAGATACATTGTAATTTTATTTTATTCTGAGAACATCACAAATATGAGATTAGTAATAGTTGTCGTTTCCATTTCTTTTTACTTAAAAAAACGACGATGTTTTTGGACCATGGTCCAGACAGTTGTGTGGACCATAGTTTTGCTTCTCCCTTGGCCGAAAGATTTAGATCACCACCCATTTTTATGGAAAATTTTAATGTAGAGCATGATCCATACAGTTGTGTGGATCATGCATCAAAACATATTTATAGAAATAATGTACTTTATGCATAAAAAATTACAAATAATGAACCTTATGCATAGAAATAATCAATCTTGATTTACTAAATATTAGATTCTAAGTAAAAGGGGTGGGGTGTGCTGAATAAGTCCAGCTATGCTCTGCAACTAATGAATCTAATGTACAACGGAAATGTTGCTAGAATATAAATGCCTAAGTAATTAACCTACTATCAAGTTGTACATGCTCAAATAATATAATGTACCTTATGCATATAAATAAATAATCCTTAGTTTGTTTTCATACAATTTTGTACACATGAAAATAATAATCATTACGTATAAAATAATGTACTCTATGCATAAAAAATAATGTACGTACTTTATACATAGAAGTAATGTATTCTATGCATGGTTCACACAGTTGTGTGGACCATATATTGTCGACCTAATAAGCATTTAATTGTTTATATCATGAACTAGGTCGAATACACCTCAACTTGCAAGGTAGACCATAGTTCAAAACCACAACGTTTCGTAATTCATATAAACGGTGCTTTTAGTGGTGATATTTTTTTCGCACAATCAAAAACAACGTTGCCATTATATATATAATCTGTTAAATGCAAATTTATAAAATTAATACATTATGTGCATAATAAAAATTTACTAAATTTCTACCAAATATCTCTTAATACATTATAGCTTTAAGTTTATTACGGATCACGTATTATGAACTTAATTAGATCCATGTTAGACTTAATTGACATGATACATTTAATATAGTTAATAGATTATTTACTTACAGATGTGAGTTCATGTGCAACAGTTAATAAATTATTTAGAAGCATCAGCAGCAATGTGGAAGTAATCTCTCAAAATGAGGAGGTTCTTTATACACAGTGAGCAAAAGTTTGATCTAATCTCTGTTGATCAGTTGAGTTACCATGTTTTACTCCTCCACAAATTGTCGAGTCGGGTTGAGTGTGGGTTCGCTTGGGGTGGGCGATTCCACTTTGTTACAAGTTAATAAATTATATATATATATATATATATATATATATATATATATATATATATATATATATATATATATATATATATATATATATGTCATATGGTCAATTATAGGCCATTAGATTAGATAGATCCAATGAATCATATTAATCAAGATTTTTCCAGTATTTTCGCGCACATTCTCCTACCCAGCGAACTGCAAGGGTAAACTCGTCATAAAACACCGGAATAGGGAAAATCACATTGTTGTGTATTTTATTACACTATTGGTGCATGTTGTCAACACTGTTGGTGTATTCTGGAACCCGACCGCTATAAATGGCCACTGTAATTACCATAACACGAGAATACACCATTGGTGTGTTTCACTGTGGTGTGTTTTATTACACTATTGGTGTATGTTGTCAACACTGTTGGTGTATTCTGGTACCCGCCCGCTATAAATGGCCACTGTAATTACCATAACACCCCCACTTACCAAAACGCGCGAAAATTCTCAGAATTACCACTGCCGTTAGATTAAACTAATTCAAGGACACAGATTCGACCGCACGACCAGATTAAACTGATTCAAGGACACAGATTCGACCACACGACCACACCTAATGACATGACCACATATGAACACTCTTCTATATATATATATATATATATATATATATATATATATATATATATATATATATTGAAAACAATAAATTATATATTTAATTTATTATGAAGATAAATATTGATCAAATGGAAGGAAAAGAAAAGAAAAGAAAATGCCACCCTAATTTAAACCAGATGAAACTGGGAAAGATCCACATACGCACTACATGAATATAGTGAACGAGAATTAATTACTATGTTGAAACTGGCATCGACACCAGCTATTCCCACTCCCAGTCCAAGCCCGAGATTTCCCACAGCTGAAGAAACTATTTTCCCAAAATTTAGACCCGTGATATTGAGTAGCATTAAGGTTTCCATCAACAAACTCACTAATTAGTACCATCCCTATCCTATTTTATCTGACATATTTATTATTCATTGGCCAAATTAATTATTAATTAATTATTTTTTTTTGTTTGATTATGAGATGTGATGAAGAGATCCTAAGAAGCATACCATACTTAAACTAGTCCCCATTCGCACCGGACTGGCCCAATTAAGAGGCGAAGTGCTAACCAGATTGGTTTATTCATACGAGAGCGTGTTCGAACTCTCGACGTCTCTTAAAGGATGAGAGTGCACGACCACTCATACCAACCAATCTGGTTTCAATTATTTCACCTTTAATAGTTTGATGTCGTTTCCAAATATATAAATTTAATTATTTTTAATTTTATTTTGTGTTTAATAGTACTTTTAGTATAATTTTTAAATATATAAATTTTGTATAATAATACTAAACTTAACTTTATGGAAAAATTGAACTAAAAATAAGTCAAACCTCGTTAATCACAACAAATACATAAAATGAGATGAAAGGAGTCTTTACTTTGATCTAATAGGGGAAAATGACACTTTTTCCCCCCTGAATTATATGTTTATAGCACATTTTTCCCCTGAATTATTCATGTAAACATATTAGCCCCCTCAATTATTCTAAAAGTTGTGGTTTTTCTCCCTGATATATTAAATTGCCATATATACCCTTAAAGTAAACATTTTATTTATTTTTCTTCACCTACAAATTATTGCTTATACGTAGGGATGATCACGGTTCGATTCGAACTAAACCGGACACTGTAGCAATCGAATTGAAATATTCTGGTTATGATTCAGATCTAGAACCCAATATTTGGATTTCAGTTTATTAAAATCATGAATTGAAAAAACTGGTCTTGAACCGTTTGTCGAATTGAAACAACTACTAGCATTAGTTTAAAATTAGAGTTATAATATTTATATATAGTGTATGTTCTTTTTTACATTTATTCTGATTCTCACATATAAGTATATATGATCGCGATTTGGTTTTGATTTTGAACCGCCGGTTCACGGTTCCGGATCTAGCTTGAACTTTTGGTTCAAACTTTATTTTAATTTTTTTTTATTTTTAAAATAGTCTAAATTCAACAATAAATGTACATTTTCAGTTCGAAACATGAACCGGCCGTTCTAGTTTTCGATTTTAATAAACTCTAAATATCGGGTTTCAATTCTAAATTGTAATCGGAATATTTCGATTTGGTTGCAATAACGTATGTTCGATTCGAACCGAATCGTGGTCATTATTTGTTAGGAAAAAAAATGAAATATTTATTTTAAGGGTAAATATTTTCATTTAACATTTCAAGAAGAAAAATAGCAACTTAAATACTTCAAAAAAAAAAAGTGTTATAAGTATATAACTCATGAAAATAAAGTGTCATTTTCCCATCTAATAGACACGGTTTACACTTTACATGCATCCTCCTATACAAGACGTCATTACCATACAAATATACAATACAAGACTTCTAGTCCTCCTAGGTCTTCTCCACCCCCACATGTTGTACATACATTAATTGCTATCTATATCATTTATTGTGAGACTTTTATTTTCTATCTACTACTAAGTCGCATCTACCCCGCCCTGAGTTTAATCGCCGTTTGGTTTACGGAATTAATTTGGAGAGAATAAGAATGCTATTTCACAGGGAATAGAATAGGTAAGGAATAAAATAGGAATTGTATTATGTTGTTTGGTTCGCTGAACTAATAGACTTTAGGAATTGTATTCCAACGTTTGGTTGGTTAAGGAATAGAAATGGAATATATGTGTAAAAGACATAAACGCCCTTGTACAAAATATATTATTATTATTATTATTATTATTATTATTATTATTATTATTATTATTATTATTATTATTATTATTATTATTATTATGCAAACCCTAGCCTTCCACCACGTTAATATATATATATATATATATATATATATATATATATATATATATATATATATGTATGTATATATATGTATATACAAACAATAATCCAATAGTGATCTGGAACGATAATATATATATACAAATAATAATCCAATACTGATCCGAAATCAAAAGCTAGTTTCCGCCATAATCGCCACCCTCTGCTTCTTTGTCTCTGCTTCCATTCGTCGAGAATCAATGATCACTAGAATTCGTTGGTTATCGATCAATGATCGTTCCAGAAAAATATGATCGTTGAGAGGAGGCGACCCCGATTCTTCCCTCTCTTGCTTCCTCAGTCAGCGACGACGGCCATGGTGGAGCTCCGGTGACGGCGGATCTAGACAGTAATAAGTAGATCGGCGAAGCTTGATGGCGGCTGAACTTTTTCCGGCGTGAACTTGGACGACGAGTAGCAGCAGATCTGACGGATGGCAGCAGATCTGGACCAAGTCTTCCTCTCTGGCGAACTGTTACGACGGCCTCCAGCGTGGGCAGTGGCAGCAGATGGCGTCGTGGCTCCTCCCTCGTCCGACGAATGCAGTTTTCGGCGGTGGTAGCTCGAGACAGAGAAATTTTGAAAGAAAAAATGGAGGTTTTACAATGTATGTATATAATTAATTAATATATTTATTTATTTATAAAAAAAATTAATAAATTTTAGATTTTTTAAAAAATAAATTTTAGATTTAGTTGAGGGTAAAATAAGAAATATCAATTTTAAGCTATTCCTGAGAACTCAGGAATAGCCAAATACCTAAGGGGAGCCAGGAATCTCTATTCCACTTGCAAGGGGAATAGGTCATTGCCAGGAACAATGTTCCTGGTAATAGAATTTTCTACCAAACAATGAAATAGGTCTATTACTAGGAATGCTATTCCATTCCAGACCTATTCCGCGATCCAAACGTGCCATAAGTGTTTAACCCTTTCAAGGGTTTATGATTTTGTTGGAGAAAATTCAAACAACTAAATTAAATTTATTTGATCTTTTTGTTTTGCTTTAAATATATATATATATATATATATATATATATATATATATATATATATATATATATATAAAGATTTAGATTCTCGTGCGGGTGAGGGCTTCAGGTGAAGTTGTGCGGTTTAATCTGAGCCATCCATCTCGCTTTAATCAACGTCCAGGATTATCAAAGTTTAAAAAAAAAACGCGGTGGCAATTTTGTAATTTTTGCATCTAGGTCAAAATTAAGGTGAGCGGATCAGTGATTAATGTGCGTGTGTTTTGTGCTTAATGTGCGTGTATTTTGTGCTTAATGTGCGTGAGGTTTATGCTTAATGTGCGTGGGGATGTGCTTAACGTGAATAGTTGTTAAAAGTTAAAGTCTGTGAGTGAATACTTAAAGTGCGTGAGTTTTGTGCTTAATGTGCGTGATGTTTGTACTTAATGTGTGTGGGTTTTGTACTTAATGTGCGTGAGTTTTGTATTTGGTTGTTGAAACTTAAAGTCTGTGAGTTAATATTTAAAGTGCATGGGTTTTGTACTTAATGTGCCTGAGGTTGTGCTTATAATGTGTGTGGGTTTTGTACTTAAAGTGCGTGAGTTTGTGATTAAGATTTAACACTTAAGGTGCACCAAGCCTCCGACTTGCCCTGGGCTTTGGCAAAACCCTCCAGCAAAGCTGCGCTACTCCTAAGCAAGATAAAAGGAGAAATCCAAATTCAAAGTATAGAGTTGATGAGTTGAATGAGTTTCCTCCTCCCCTTCCTGGTATTCGCACACTAGGCTTTGGCAAGCGTTTTTTTTTTTTTTTTAAATTTTCATTGATTTGAGTCATTGATCTAAATTTGATCAACTGCTCAGATTTAACCGCACAACCGCACGGGAAGCTATAACCGCACCTGAACCCTTCCCTATATATATATATATATATATATATATATATATATATATATATATATATATATATATATATATATATATTGAAAGGTTCCAGTGCGGTTGAATGCTTCCTGTGCGGTTGTGCGATTGATTAATGTGCGTGAGAGTTGTACTTAATGTGCATGAGTCTTGTGCTTAATGTGCCTGAGGTTTGTACTTAATGTGTGTGAGTGTGTAATGTTAATGTGCGTGAGTTTTGTACTTAAGATGTGTGAGTCTTGTGCCTAAGGTGCGTGAGTTCTGTGCTTAATGTGCGTGCGTGTGTTCTTCATCCACTGTTGTGAAAATTATACGCATCAACTGTTGCATTTTCTTCTTGTTTTTGTTTCGAAGTGGTGGAGGAATGGATTTTGTCGTGTTTTGCATTGCACACTGAGGGTCCTTTTGAGTTTTCTTACCACCCTCCTCAGTCTCCTTTGTTTCAGCCTCATTCACAATGTCTTTTATGCTCACACAGATTGAAACATTTGTACAGGAGTCTTTCTTTCCTTCTTTCTCAATCTTTTCTCTCTCTCCTATACAGATAAAACATAAAATCAGAACAACCAGATGTGTGATTACATATATCAATCCATTCACACACAATCAGAAAAGCTTCACCCACCTTCTCTTTCTGTTCTGGTTCTTTCTGAGCTCGTAATTCTGAACTCAACTCACGCACATTAAGCACAAACCTTAGGCACATTAAGCACAATACTCAGGCACATTAAGTACAAAACTCACGCACATTAATATTACACACTCATGCACATTAAGTACAAATCTCAGGCACATTAAGAACAAGACTCACGCACATTAACTATAAAACTCATGCACATTAATAAACCGCACAACCGCACTAGAAGCCACAAATGCACCCGATCTCTTCCATATATATATATATATATATATATATATATATATATATATATATATATATATATATATATATATATATGCGGTCTCGCCCTCCCATGCGGTCGTTTGAAAAATACACTAATAAAGCTAATAAAAGGAACCAATAGTGAAGAAAAGTTAGGGATGGCAACAGGACGGGGGCGGGGAGTTTACTCCCCATCCCCGTTGTAACACCCCCGATTTTACCATATTTTTAAAATTTAAATGTAAGAGATAAGCAATCTAATCATCCATTAAACAGTAAGCGGAAGCAAGTCTAAACGGAGGTATTATGCCACATCTTAAAGTACTAAAGATGCATAGGCGGGAAAATTAAACAGTTTAAACAAGTCATAAAGAGTCAAGGCACACAGGCCGCTCAAAAGGCTCACAGACCATTAAAACATAACGTCTAGACAAGGTGACTAAGCTATCTATCGTTCCAAGTCTAGCACTCTCGAGAATCTGCTCAAGACCTGTAGTACAAGGGGAAAACATGGGGATAACACCTGTTCAGCGAACAAAACCATTTTGAAACAGAATACAGTATATATCATTTCAAAAGCCATAGAGAGAGATCAACTTCAAAGACTCATTCACACTCTCAAAAGAAAAAGGAATCACCATCTTTACATCAACTAAAAGACAAGAACATGAAAGACAATACAACTCAAGATGCATTCTACTGATCACAAAGTAGAATACATCAAGACATGCTCATTAGCAAAGAATACACATTCACACAACGGCAACTACATGCCACAGTGACAACTACATGTCACAAGTTTCATAGTTCCAAACTTATGCCTTGTTCCAACCTTATGGCTACGACCTTATTTCAGTTCCAACCATTACCTCCTAGTGCCACCCTGTACTTCTGAGCCCAACCTTATACCGTCGGGGACCGTCGTCCCCCCTCCAACACAGCCTCCAACATTCCTCCTACATACCAGTACACGAGGGTACTATTCATTTCATTCACACAACCACCTACATGTGAGCAAAGCTCAAATAACAACCACCCACATTCAATCATAGTCACACAAATCATCATCATTACCAAGAAGACTAAGGTTCCACAATAACCTTAATCAAGTATCAATCAAAGGGTACAACGATTACATACGATCATATCATAGGAATCAATCAATGAATCTCAACAAAGACATGAAACCATACCCAACAACGAAGGATCACAATCCGACACCAAGTGATGGTCAACACAAGTTGCCAATCCCAATAAGAAGGAACAAACCGCACATACTAGCATTTCAACATCAAACTAGCATGATATCAAACGGGTAAACCAAAAGTAGTTCCATAGAACATTCAAGACTCACAATAGTACAACGAATCACAAAGTCGGACCCTTAGCACGATTCAAGACACCAAATCCTACATGGATTCCTAACATACCGTTCTAGACATACGAAACATCAAGAAGACTCACAAATAGCCCAATAAAACAACATCGGGAGGTCAAAACATCAAGACCGAGTCAAAAGAATCATGGGGAACAAATCCCCGCCCATCATCAATAATGTACCCCGCGGGTGGGGCCATGTGTAGACAACCACCCGCGGTTCCGCCCGCGGGTACACCAACCCACGAAGCATTGTTCCCCGCGGGTGGGGCGGCGAGTAGGTCTCTGCCCGCCGTTCCGCCCGCGGGTACCACCCTGTACACCAAAATAATCCCTTCAGGGATTTTCAACAACAAGTCCAAAACACCCAAAATCTCACACACAACAACAATATGACTTGAACCTAAGAAATAGCCAAGAAATGGCATTCAAGAAACCTAAGAACAAGCTCTAAACATGCATCACCACAAGACAATGCATCAAATCTCACAAATCAACACAAGAATCACAAGTAGAAGCCAAGAAATCATCATATAAGTAAGAAAATAGGTTTTGTAAGGCATGGGTTACCTTTGTTGCCTAGTAACTTCTTCTTTTCACCCTTAGAAAGCCTTTCCTAAAGCTCCTCTTCCACACCATCTTCGTACACAAACCAAAAGGCAACAAAGATTCTATCTTTAGAAAAAGACACCTAAAAGGAAGTTAAAAACAATAAAAGACCAAGGACCTTACCCTCCCCTATGCTCAAGATGAAGAAAGTAGGAATCTTGGAAGACAACTTGCAAGATTTGGGATGCTCAAATCCTAGCTTGGAGAAGAAGCTACACCTTTTTAGAGAGAAGCTAGAGATTTTTGTGTTTAGATTGTAGGGTGAATGAAATGAAGGAGTGTTGCTAGGTTAGCTTGAACTACAAACCTTAGGTAGAAAGACATCCCTACCTTACTAAATTTGGAAAGACAAGGGAACAAGGGTACAACTCAAGAAGCACTAGGTACAACTCTTTGACTTTAAGTGACTAGTCGAAATCTAGTCCCTCGACTATTGAATTTCAGGATTTTTAGGAATAAATTAACAAAGATACTAGGATTAATTCTCTAATTAATCCTTGAAACGGAATACAGTATATATCATTTCAAAAGCCATAGAGACATACCAACTTCAAGGACTCATTCACACTCTCAAAAGAAAAAGGAATCACCATCCTTACAACAACTAAAAGACAAGAACATGAAAGACAATACAACTCAAGATGCATTCTACTGATCACAAAGCAGAATACATAAAGACATGCTCATTAGCAAAGAATACACATTCACACAACGGCAACTACATGCCATAGTGACAACTACATGTCACAAGTTTCATAGTTGCAACCTTATGCCCTGTTCCAACCTTATGGCTACCCCCGGCCTTATTTCAGTTCCAACCATTACCTTCTAGTGCTACCCTGTACTTCTAAGTCCAACCTTATACTGCCAGGGACCGTCGTCCCCCCTCTAACATAGCCTCCAACATTCCACCTACATATCAGTACACGAGGGTACTATTCATTTCATTCACACAACCACCTACATGTGAGTAGAGCTTAAGTAACAACCACCCACATTCAATCATAGTAACACAAATCATCATCACTACCAAGAAGACTAAGGTTCCACAATAATCTTAATCAAGTATCAATCAAAGGGTACAACGATTACATACGTTCATATCATAGGAATCAATCAATGGTTCACAACAAAGACATGAAACCATACCCAACAACGAAGGATCATAATCCGACACCAAGCGATGGTCAACACAAGTTGCCAATCCCAATAAGAAGGAACAAACCGCCCATACTAGCATTTCAACATCAAACTAGCATACTTATCAAACGGGTAAACCAAAAGTAGTTCCATAGAACATTCAAGACTCACAATAGTCTAACGAATCACAAAGTCGGACCCTTAGCACGATTCCATACACCAAATCCTACATGGATTCCTAACATACCGTTCTAAACATACGAAACATCAAGAAGACTTACAAATAACCCAATAAAACAACATCGGGAGGTCAAAACATCAATACCGAGTCAAAAGAATCACGGGGAACAAATCCCCGCCCAACATCAATAATGTACCCCGCGGTGGGGCCACGGGTGGACAACCACCCGCGGTTCCGCCCACGGGTACACCAACCCACGAAGCATTGTTCCCCGAGGGTACCACCCTGTACACCAAAATAATCCATTCGAGGATTTTCAACAACAAGTCCAAATTCAAGTCCAAAACACCAAAAATCTCACACACAACAACAATATGACTTGAACCTAAGAAATAGCCTAGCAATGGCATTCAAGAACCCTAATAACAAGCTCTAAACATGCATCACCACAAGACAATGCATCAAACCTCACAAATCAACACAAGAATCACAAGTAGAAGCCAAGAAATCATCATATAAGTAAGAAAATAGGTTTTGTAAAGCATGTGTTACCTTTGTAGCCTAGTAACTTCTTCTTTTCACCTTTAGAAAGCCTTTCCTAAAGCTCCTCTTCCACACCATCTTCATACACAAACCAAAAGACAACAAAGATTCTATCTTTATAAAAAGACACCTAAAAGGAGGTTAAAAACGCCAAAAGACCAAGGATCTTACCCTCCCCTATACTCAAGATGAAGAAAGTAGGAATCTTGGAAGACAACTTGCAAGATTTGGGATGTTCAAATCCTAGCTTGGAGAAGAAGCTACACCTTTTTAGAGAGAAGCTAGAGATTTTTGTGTTTAGATTGTAGGGTGAATGAAATGAAGGAGTGTTGCTAGGTTAGCTTGAACCACAAACCTTAGGTAGAAAGACATCCCTACCCTTACTAAAGTTGGAAAGACAAGGGAACAAGGGTACAACTCAGAAAGCGCTAGGTACAACCCTTTGACTTTAAGTGACTAGTCAAAATCTAGTCCCTCGACTATTGAATTTCAGGATTTTTAGGAATAAATTAACAAAGAGACTAGGATTAATTCTCTAATTAATCCTTGATTAGAGTTTGGATTTGCGGGGTGTCACACCCGTCCCCATCCCCATGGGGAATTAGGCGGGGACACAGAATTCCCATCCCTAGTCAACTTCATTGTCAAACAAGTAAAATAAGATTTAAAACCTTATATAGCCGTGCGCTTTTCTTACTGTCTGTATTTCATATTTATTTTGAAGTTCTTCTAAATTTCCATTTGTTAACTTTGTTTCTCCCAATGCTTGTAATCAAATAAACCATACCCATGTGTAAAAGTTTTATCTAAAACATACTTAATGATAAAACATAAACCATTAAACATTTAATTGTCTATTGGCTGGACTGTTGGAGTAGTGTTTGCTGTTGCATTGGAACTTCGCGATTGGTGAGAGGGAAAGGAGGCAGTGGCTTATCTGAATGTCTGATGGAGTATTAAGTTACTCCTAAAAATTAATTAAATAGTTATATAATATATTATTTTTAATTATTCGGGGACGGGGCGGGGAGAGGAGGGGTATCCCCGTCCCCATCCTCGATCCCCGAAATTTTTTCCCCTCTTCGTCCCAGTTCCCAACGGGGACGGGGATCACCATTCGGGACGGGACACATTGTCATCCCTAGAAAAGTACACAACAATGAAATGTAAAAATACATCAAAAAACACAACATAGCCAAAAAAAAAAAAAATACCCCTAATGGTGCATTTCCGAACACTGTGTGGTGCTTTTATTCATATCTAATGGTGTATTTTTTGTGATGCGTACCTAATTTGTGCGTTTTTTTGTTGTGCATTTTCTAACGTTCATGGTGTATATTTGTATAACTATTGGTGCGGCCGCACTGACAGCACGGGAAGACACGACCACACCTGAACTCAACTATATATATATATATATATATATATATATATATATATATATATATATATATATATATATATATATATAGTGTAGGGTTCAAGTGCAGGGAAGGGTTCCTGTGCGGTTGACGCACCTTAAACATTACAATGGCGCACTTTAAGTACACGTACAAACCACGCCCGCACCTTAAGCACACAAACAAAGCACCTTAAGAACACAAACCACGCACCTTAAGCACACAACAAAGCACCTTAAGAACACAAACCACTCACCTAATGTTTTAAAATGGCTCAGCTTAAGTTTCACACAATTGACGCACTTTAAGCATACAAATCACACACCTTAAGAAGGAAAACAACGCACCTTAAGAAGGAAAATCATGCACCTTTAAGTTTCAACAACTACCCATAATAAGCACAAAACTCACGCACCTTAAGCACAAAACCCACGCAACATAAGCATAAAAATCACGCACTTTTTAAGAAGGAAAAATAACGCACCTTAAAAAGAAAAAACCACGCACCTTAAGTTTCAACAAATATTCACATTAAGCACACAACCCACTCACCTTAAGTAGCACAAACCCCACGCATCACAAGCACAAAACTCACGCCCCTTAAGCACAAAAACCACGCACCTTAAATTCGACCTAGATGCAAAAATTAAAAGATTGTCACCGTGTTTTTTTTTTTTTTTTTTTTTTTAATAATTTTTGTATTCCTAGAAGTTGATTTAAACAAGATCAATGGGTCAGATTTAACTGCACAACCGCGCCTGGACGTACCTGTAACACCCCCCCAAACAAGCTAGAAAAAAAGCCTTAACACATGCAGATCAAACAACAAAACTAGCACAGCAGAAGATAAAACGATATCTGGATAAAAGAAATCCAAACGGGGTGTTACGCCACGTCTACCAAACACGGTAAACGCTACGGCGATCAATCTGCAAGTGTATACATCTATCCCAAAGACATCAGTCTAAAACTACATTTAGCGCACAGGCCACAAAACAAGGATCAAGGTACTGAGCTACCAGGCACGAGACATCGCGCTCGTCTAAACATCACCTGAAAGATACAAAGATAAACATTGGGACGACGCCCGGTCAGTGATAATTGCTGGTAACCCACCAATACATGTGAAATATCATACATAGATAGATATAAGTTGTAAAACCATTTTCAAAACGGAATACATAAGTATATAAGTCAAAACCCAAGATCAACAGTCTACACAAAGACTCATCACTCTCAACAAGAACACGAGAACACATCCCAAACCACAAAGGTTAACCACAACGCAAAGGATAAAGACAAGACCGACGGCAACACATGCCAAAGAAACACATGCCACCGGGAATACACACGTCACGAGAGAAGAACACACAACACCGGCTACACAAGCCCTCGCAACATCACCCATCACGAGTTGATATGCCTTCCTTATGCCCTGTTCCAACCTTATGGCTACCCCCAACCTTATATCTTCTTCCAACCATTACCTCCAGGACCCCTGTACAGCCAAGTCCAACCTTATTCCCCCGGGACCGTCGTCCCCCACCAACGACCACCAACGAGACCACCAATTCATAGTACACAAGGTACCGTACACATGTTATACCCCAAAAACGTGAACCTTACACAAAGGCCACAACTCCATAATCACGTCACGGCCACCACGAGGACCGCTGTAATACCTTGGTGACTAGTGTCCCATACAACTAATCGTGCAATCCAGGTAAAGCCACACACGCACCACAACTCAACAAGAGTCAAACAACGGATCACAACGAAGGTATGAAACATACTCAATCAAGGAACGGGCCACAACCCAACAACAACAACGATGAATAACACAAGTTATCATCAACCAAACGGAAGGTACAAACCACACACACGCTAGCATTAAGACAATAAACTAGCATGCTTAACAACGGAGAAACTCAAGATAGTTCCGAGGAACGCACAAGACACCTCTTGGTCCAACGAAACACAATGTTGAACACTTAGCATGATTCAAGACACCAAAGTCCTACATGGATACCTACCATATAGTTCTAGACATACGAAACATCAAGAAGACACTCAAATAGTTCAACAAAAGAACATCGGGAAGTCAAAAGACCAAATACCGAGTCAAAAAAATCACGGGGAACAAATCCCGTACAAACACCACCATGTACCCGCGGGTGGACCCACGGGTAGTGCCCCACCCGTGGTTCCGCCCGCGGGAACATATTCCCACAGGGCTTTGTACCCGCGGGTAGGCCGGCGGGTGGTGTCCCGCCTGCAAGAACACTCCTGTTCCACATCAAATCCCTTCGGGGATTTTCTTCTCCAAACACAAATTCAAGTCCAAAACATGCCAAATCTCACCCAACACAACAAAATGACTTGAATCATGGAAAATGCCAAGCAATGGCACAAAGGAACCCTAAACACAAGCTCTAGATATGCAATATCACAAGACAAATGCATAAACCCTCACATTTCAAAGCAAAACACATGTAGAATCCAAGAAATCACATATAGGTAAGCAAAATAGATTTTTGTAGAGCATGGGTTACCTCTTGTAGACCAAAATAATTCACTTTACACCACAACAAGCTCCCCACATGGCTTACTTTCCAAACCCACTTCAAGATTAAACCAAAAGATCACAAAGATCCTACCTTTAAGAAAAAGACAACTAAGATGAAACCAAAAACACAAGATGAACTTAGATCTAACCCTCCTAGATGCCCAAATAGGTGAAAGGTTGAATCTTGGTAGCAAATCATGGAATCTTGACAAGGGTCTCAACTTCGCTTGGAGAATAAGCTATACTTCTTTTCTAGAGAGAAGGTAGAGCTAATTTCTAAGAATTTTAAGGAATGAATGAAGATGTCTTCTAGGTTAGGTTAAAATACTAACTCTTGGTGAAAAGTCAAGAATACCCTTACTACCCTTTAGAAAGTGTAAGGAATAAGGGAACTTCCCTCAAAGCTCAAGGTACAACACAACTTTAAGGTTGACTAGTCAAATACTAGTCCTTGAGTATTAAAAATCAGGATTTTAGGAATTAATTCTTCAAATAAAATAGGATTAATTACTCAATTAATCCATGGATTGAATGTGGATTTTTGGGGTGTCACAGTACCAACCGCATTTGAACATATATATATATATATATATATATATATATATATATATATATATATATATATATATATATATATATATATATATATATATAGTGTAAGGTTCCCGTGTAGTTGAATGCTTTTCGTGCGGTTGTGCAGTTGATTAATGTGTGTGAGGTTTGTACTCAATGTGCGTGAGTATTGTGTTTAATGTGCCTGAGATTTGTACTTAATGTGCGTGGCTATGTAATGTTAATGTGCGTGAGTTGTGTACTTAAGGTGTGTGAGTCTTGTGCCTAATAAGCGTGAGTTGTGTGCTTAATGTGCGTGAGTGTGTTCTTCATCCACTGCTGTGAAAATTATGCGCATCCATTGCTGCATTGTCTTGTTTTTAACATAAAATCAGACAGCCTTATGTGCGTTTACATATATCCATCCATTCACACACAATCAGAAAAGGTTCACCCACCTTCTCTTTCTGTTTTGCTTTCTTCTGAGCTCGTAATTCTGAACTCAAGTCACGCATATTAAGCACAAACTTCATGCACATTAAGCACAATACTCAGACACATTAAGTACGAAACTGACGCACATTAACATTACACACTCACGCACATTAAGTACAAATCTCAGGCACATTAAGCACGCGACTCACGCACATTAAGTAAATAACTCAGCACATTAATCTACCACACAACCGCACGCGAAGCCACAAATGCACATGATTCCTTCCCTATATAATATATATATATATATATATATATATATATATATATATATATATGTATATACATATATATATATATATATATATACATATATATATATATATATATATATATATTATAGGGAAGGAATCATGTGCATTTGTGGCTTCCCGTGCGGTTGTGCGGGTGGACGCACGTTAAGCATTAATCTGAAGCACTTAAAATACACAACACACGCACATTAAGAACACAAGCCTCAGGCATGTTAAGCACAAGCCTGACACATGTTAGGTACAAGTCTCACGCATGTTAATCACAAAAATAAACGCACCTTAAGTTTTAAATAAAAACTCACATTAAGTACACACTCACGCACATTAAGTACAAAACTCACGCATCATAAGCACACGACTCATGCACATTAAGCACAAAACTCACGCACATTATGCATAAAACTCATGCACTTTCAAGTTTCAATAACAATTCACACAACACACATTAAGAACACACTCACGCACATTAAGCACAAAACTCATGCACCTTAGGCACAATACTCACACACCTTAAGTACAAAACTCACGCACATTAACATTACATACTCACGAACATTAAGTACAAATCTCAAGCACATTGAGCACAAGATTCACGCACATTAAGTACAAAACCCACGCACATTAATCAACCGCACAACCGCACAGGAAGCACTCACCTGCACTGGAACCTTTCACTATATATATATATATATATATATATATATATATATATATATATATATATATATATCTACTATACTAATAAGAGCCCAAGAGAGTTTGGCCTATAATGGATAAAAAAAAATGGCGGTCAAATTTTTTAATCAAATGAATGGCTCAGATTGATCAGATTTTAATTTTTTCTTAAGATTTCCTAATTTATCCTTAATGAATGTGATTTTCCGTTAAATTTTCCGTTAAATATTATCTTTTCCGTTAATTTCTGTTAGTTCACCGTTAACTTACTCATTGATTTTAATAAGAATTTAAAGGTCTTAGGTTCGAACCTCATCCCAATTAAAGTTGGCATAATTAGTTCTCTATTTTACTCTTATTAAATTAAATTAAAAATAATAATTTAGTAGCTACAACAAAAAATAATACATATCATTTTTTAATTTAGAATTATGTGTCTACAATGCCTTTATTAAAAAAAAAAAAAATTATTCATTATCAATAAATTAAATAAGAGAAATAATTTCATTAGTTATATTGTATTTATTTTTCTCCAATATAAAAATTCTTTATATTCAAATTCATCAATTGATTATATTTACAACATTGTCCCTACAATGTCTTTATTAAAAAAAAAATAATTCATTATTAATAAATTAATTAAGAGAAATAATTTTATTAGTTATATTGTCTTTATATTTCTCCAATGTAAAAATTCTTTACATTCAAATTCATCAATTGATTATATTCACACATTGTCTATTACCTTTTTTTGTGCACTATTTTTTAAAAATTAAATATCAAAATTATAATACAAAATAATGCTATATATTTATTTACCAAGTATTTTATTAATACCATGAAAAAATTTAAAAAATATAATTAATAAAGCTAATCATATTAATTACTTGAAGAATTTGTTGACAAAGAGATTATTCAAATCACACAACAAATTGAATTGAGAACAACTTCGCAATATCCTTGCTTGACAATCAGCAGTTAGCGGTTAGCGTTAGCGGATTATATTAGCGAATTTGACCAGCGAATTATATCAATGGTTGGTAAAAAGATATTTGAAAAAATTAGCTGTTTAGATTAACATGTAAAATGACCTAAGGGTATGATATAATAATAATAATAATAATAATAATAATAATAATAATAATAATAATAATAATAATAATAATAATAATTGTTTTTAAAATATAAAAAAATAAAAAAATAAAAAATATAATTAAGTCAATCATATTAACTACTTGGGAGATTTATTGACAAAAAAGAGTATTCAAATCACACAACAAATTGAAGTGGGAAACTATCTCGCAATGTCCTTGTTTGGCAATCAGTAGTTAGCTCTTCAATATTAGTATATACGGAGTATTTAATAATTTATGCCCTAATTTTTATTTTCTCTCCCTTATGTCCTGTATTTGGTTTCAACCATACCTATACAATTATTTTATTGACAACTATAATCAATCTTGACTATATTATCTTGCATTTGTAAACTTAGAATTGCCTATTTAAATACACAAATTTAACATTCAATTATCTATGCATTAACAATTCCAATATAATCTTGCATTGATATACTTTAAAAAACAATATAATCTTGCATTGATATACTTTAAAATACTTATTTAAAAAAATATTGGGCATTATCTCAATCGCGTAATACGTAAAAAACTAGTATATATATAAAAGCAAAAGTCGTCGGTCTTGGATACGCAAACAACTAACTAGACATGCATGCAATCATCATCACATTCTGTAAGATATATTAAATATAATATATATATTATATATAATATATCTATGTATTTATATATAATAATATATAAACAGGAAGAGAGAGAGAAAGATTAGAATGAATAATGTTTATTCACTGGGATGATTTAACAAATGAAAATACACCACATATTTATACTAAGAGAAAGCTAATAAAGGAAGCTAATGTTCCATGTATTACTCCTATAATCTAGGCATGTTCCACATTAACATACATGACTCACCCATGTTTGTTTTTATTAAATTCTTTGACTTGGTTTAATTACTAATAATATTAATAATAATATTATTATAACATTGCCTCCTTTAAACCAAGTTGGATGTATTGGTCATTCCAATTTCCTTCTTCAATTTGGAAAATGTCTCCGTCTTCAAGTTGGATATACTGACTTGTATTTCGTTTTGTAAACCCACTTTACTCCAATTGGCTTCTTCCCAGGAGGTAAATCTGTTAACTCCCAGGTACCATTCTTTTCAATGACACGTATCTCCTCATCCATCGCCTTAAGCCAATGAGTTTCTGTAGAAGCCTCCTCAAAAGTTAAAGGATCACAATCTGCAAAGAGAGCAAATTGAATAATCTCTTCATCAGACAGGTCATTATCATAACCGAAAACATAATCTTGCAAGCGAGCTGGTAAGTGGCGCTCGCGCTGAGATCGTCGAACTGACGATTCTGGCTGTGAAGGAGACTGGACATGATCTGGAATCGGTTGCTCATCAACAATATTTTCAACAACAGGAATAACAAATGAACTTTCATCTTTAGCTAACCAATCCCAGGCACCATATTCATCAAAAGTGACATCACGACTTATAACAACCTTTTTAGTTTCAGGATTGTATAGTTTATAAGCCTTTGAAGCGTCACTATAACCAATGAATATGCATTTCTCACCTTTATCATCCAACTTCTTTCTCAATGGATCTGGCACATGTGCATATGCCAAACATCCAAAAACCTTGAGATATTTGATAGAGGGTTTTCTCCCACTCCATGCTTCTTCGGGTGTCTTATCACGGACACTTTTAGTTGGACACCTATTCAACACATAGACAGCACAAGCAAGAGCTTCTGCCCAAAAAGGCTTAGGCAGATTCTTGGATTTCAACATGCACCTTACCATATCCATGATAGACCTATTCTTCCTCTCAGCCACTCCGTTTTGTTGTGGAGTGTATCTAGCTGTCATTTGGTGCTGAATACTCTTTTCTTTCAGAAAATCATCACAAGCAATATATTCTGTACCTCTATTAGTTCTCAAGATTTTAATCTCATAACCACTTTGCTTTTCAATAAAAGTCTTAAATTGTTTGAAAACATCACATGCTTCAGACTTTTGCTTCAGAAAGTAAACCCATGTTTTCCTACTAAAATCATCAACGAAAGTAATAAAGTACTTACAACCTCCATGTGAGGGAACCTCCAACGAACACAGGTCTGAGTGAACAATCTCCAACTGTTTTGTAGCTCTCCTTGACTTGCCCACAGGGAAGGGATCTCTATGCTTCTTCCCAATCACACAAATCTCACATATACGATCAGGGACATTCACAACAGGTAAATCAGAAACAAGTTCCTTTCTCGCAAGATAGTTTAATCCAGAGAAATGAAAATGCCCAAACCGCATATGCCATAACCAATTATCATCACAAACTTCAGAATTAAAGCAATCAAGGAGAGTATGCTTAATTTTCAAAGGAAATAGTCGATTTTGGGACATATTTACCTTTGCAATCAAAACTCCTTTAGCATCTTCAATGGTACAACACCCCTGAGCAATATGTATCTTATATCCTTTTTCTAACAACTAACCCAAACTCAACAAATTTTGGTCTAGTTCAGGAACATAGAACACATCGGATATAAAATTGTGAGTACCATCCTTCAACTGAATAGAGATTTTACCTTTTCCCAAAATTAGCACCTTTGACTTATCGCCAAACGTTACTTCAGACCGGACTGATTCATCCAGTTCAGAAAACAATTCTTTCTTCCCACACATATGGTTACTACACCCAGTATCCATGAACCATATGTTCTTATCTGTAGAAAAACTATTGCTGGCAAAAAGTAAGGTTTCAGAACTCTCACCAGACTTTTCAGCAGTATTTTCAGCAATGTTTGCTTGATTTCCATGATTGTTGTCCTCATTATACCAACAATCTGCAATCTTGTGTCCATACTTGCCACAATTGTAGCAATGAAATAGAAATTTACCTTGTTTGGTATTACCTCCACCTCTTCCTTAGTTGTAGTTACCACGTCCTCCTCCTTGGTTGAAGTTACCACGACCTCTTCCACCAGAACCTCCTCTTCCACTTCCACGACCTCTACCAGATCCTCCACCTCTTTGATTAGTGCCAGTCACATTAAGGGTGACTTGACTCTTCAAAGCTTCTTCTGCTAGTGCTTCCGATTTTGACGCAATCCTGTCAATATGACTTTCTACCATACATTTCAGCTCTGCAATTGATAAGAGCTCGGTTTTGTGTGACTCTGTGATCGAAGCCACCACATGGTCATACTTCATCGGCATAGTTCGAAGAACTTTTTCAACCACTGCACCATCTTCAATCGTATCTCCATATAGCCTCATCTTATTCACCATATCAATAAGACGAGTGAAATACGCATCTACTGTTTCTGTAGAGGTCATCTCACAATTATCGTACAACCTTCTCAACGACTGCAACTTAGACTTCTGCGCCCGATCAACTCCTTTGTGTGACACCTTTAAGATGTCCCAAGCTTGTTTTGCTGTTTGAGCACGAGCTAATTGCCCAAGAATGGAATAATGAACACCTTGGTGAATTTGACCCAAGGCCAATTTATCTCGTCGTATAGCGGCTGCATCAGCTCCTTCGGTAGACCGGGATCAACAAAGCTCCAAAGATTTTGAGCTTGCAAATGTGTAGACATCATAATTTGCCAATAATTGTAATCGAGTTTCCCGTCCAATTTGGGACCCAACCATACAATATTGAAATTTGTTGCCATATTTCACTACGGGAAATATTTCGGGGTTGAAAGGTTGACTGGCTCTGTTACCAAATGTAAGATATATTAAATATAATATATATATATTATATATAATATATCTATGTATTTATATATAATAATATGTAAACAGGAATAGAGAGAGAAAGATTAGAATGAATAATGTTTATTCACTAGGATGATTTAACAAATGAAAATACACCACATATTTATACTAAGAGAAAGCTAATAAATAGGAAGCTAATGCTCCATGTACTACTCCTATAATCTAGGCATGTTCCACATTAACATACATGACTTACCCATGTTTGTTTTTATTAAATTCTTTGACTTGGTTTAATTACTAATAATATTAATAATAATATTATTATAACACATTCTAAATTTCTAATGTTTATTATTATTTTTTTTGTTCCTGCTACTATAACAAAGATGATTATATTAACAAATACAAGGCAGTGGTATTTTGTTAACTAATTGAAATTAAATTGAACATACATTACAAAAACTTAAATTTCGTGTAAATAAAACTATAACAGTTGGTGAAAATTTTACTAGTCATGTAATTAAGATGCTAATAGGAGCATGAAATTTTTCATGAACTTGATTACCAATCTAAACCTAGAGGCTAATTAACAGCTGTGTGGTCCATACTATCAAATAATGTAAATTCAGTACATAAATAATGTACTTTTAGTATATTAAAAATGTACATTGTATTTACAAAAAAGTACATTATTTGAGTATTAAAACTACATTAGTTTGTATAATGTATATTCAGTACATAAATAATATACTTTTAATATATTAAAAATGTATTTTTTGTTATGGTCCATATAGCATTGTGTAGACCATAGTCCACACAATAATTTGCCGACGAAGTCAGGCTAGGCCAAGAGAATTGAAGGACAATTTCAAAGGATGAAACTGGGAAAGACCCAAATACTAGGTGAATAATTATTGCTATGAGAAATAAGTATGCTGGAAGAAAACTACTTAACGTGTGAGGCCACCGGTACGGTCTTCCATATGCAACCAATGCAAACTAACCAAGTAGACGGGACAATTAATTAAGTCAAATGAAATTTAGGAAAATCAATTATATTCCTTCATTCTAATACTCAGAACTTGCTATGATATGATGTATGTACATTTATTGCTACCTATATATATAATTATTTATCAACATCTCATTAAGTTTTACCAAACTCACACTAAACTAAACTAACTACATTAAGAGAAGCTTTGTCCTTTTCAAATTTTCTTTCATTGTAAATCGCACTTTTAATCTCAAAAGTTATAAGGCATGTGCAATTCTTGTCCCAGGTTGAATCCCCAACTCAAAGGGCCCCACATTCCGACCCGACAGAGCATGAGAGTATGTAAATCACGGTGACTCAAAGGTTGGCATGTGCAATTCTTGCCCATAATGAACGTGGAGTTGCAATAGTATTTCTTAATTAGTCACCAAAGTCCGACTTACATCTTTTAGTGGAGATGAAATATGTCATTCAATTTAAGATCAAAATAATATATAGCCATACAAGGGTTATGAGTCTGAACATCCACGTCACCCGATTAAAAAGCAACTATATATGTCAACATGTTGTTTGGGGATTAAGACGAATTGACTCTCACATGTGAGCGACGTGTTGAATATATAATTTATAAATAATTAATGTATAATTCAACTATCAACTTAGAGTTTTAGTTAAAACTTGAAACAAAAGACTTCATTAAATCTTGCTACACATTGGAGATCGATGATTTTCATCATGGATGATTTGGTCAATTTTGAATGGAGAAAAAACATTTGTTAGGGTTAAGGTATTCATAATGTGAGAATTAGAATCCTTACTAGTTGAACTAAATACATGTGGTGAAATATGTATAAGTTTTTCAGTCTAAAATTTTTGGGTTTAGGTAGTGAAAAACTTAAACTTAGAAAAAGACACATCCAAAAGAATGTTAGTCCGGTCTCACTGCGATTAATTGTATGTAGCTGAATTTTAATTAAGTTGCAAGGAATCAATTTATTTAGGGAAAATGGTCAAATAGGCCCTCAAACTTTAACTTAAAAGTCAATTGGGTCCTTAAACTTTTTAAAGGTGAAATTACACCCATCAACAATTCATTTAGGTGCAATGAAGCCCAAAAACAAGTTAATGACCTGCTATCACAGGTCATTAGGTTCAGGCCACCTTCTGACGAAATTTTCGGCAAACAAAAAAGTGACAGACAAAATTTCCGGCGAAAAAATGACCGCCGGCGACCGTTCATCAGTCGCCGGTCACTTCTTTTTTTTTTGCCGAAAATTTATCCGGTCACTTTTTTTTGCCGAAAGATGGCATGAACTCTAATGACCTGTGATAGCAGGTCATTAATTTGTTTTTGGGCTTCATTGCACCTAAATGAATTATTGATGGGTGTAATTGCACCTTTAAAATGTTTAGGGGTCTAATTGACTTTTAAGCTAAAGTTCGATGGCCTATTTGACCATTTTCCCATTTATTTATTATATTCTAAACCCATAATGTGTGAATGAGACTTCGGATGTCCCTTTTGAATTAATTGTCTGGAATTTTTTTTTTTCTTTTTTGAGTATTATTGACTCTGTTACATTGCAGTATCTGTCTCCACTAAGGCTCGAACTTACAACCTCCCATATAAGAATATAACTTTGTGTTACTGGACCACAAGATCCTTGACAATTGTCTGAAAATATAATTCAACCAAAAAAAATCATTCATTTAGTACTGTACTGACACTGACTCTGTTACAATATAGTATTTGTCTATCTATATACATACTTTCTCAACCTACTAAAGCACAAAAAGTCGAACATGTGACCTCCCATTTAGAAGAGCCACAGTTATGTCGCTCGATCACAAGGTCTTTGACACAAAAGTCTAACTCTAGTCTAGGTCTTTGCCTCCTCCCTCATCACCATATAATTTCACAATTTCACGGTCACTCAAGTCTACCAAGCTGGAGTAAGAAAAAAAATGGAAAATCGCAAGGTCACAAGTCTAAATGGAAGGCGATAATTGGTAACTAAATACTCGTGGTTACCAATTTATGGACATCTAATGGATAGAAGTCACATCAAGAGAGAAAATTTAAGAGGAAAAAAAAAGCATTTTTCATTTTTTTAAAATGGGACTTTATATCCCTTAGGATAATAATTAAACATTGATATTTTAATGTCAAATATATATATATATATATATATATATATATATATATATATATATATATATATATATATACATTGGTTGTTCAATAAATCGCAAATGAAAACTGACACCCAAAGAAAAACAATGGTCGAACTCATTCGGATAAAAGAAATATTACTTTTCACTTTTCAAATAAAGGATAATACCTTAATTTTAAAAGAAGAACTATTACATTTCAATTGTAAATTAAATAGTTGTTAAAATGAAAAACATAATGCATTTAGAATAAGACGTATCACTTTTTAGTACAAGGAAATACTCTTGAAATGACAAAATTTAAAGCAAACTTAGCTTATCACTTTTAAAAACTAAAATCCAAGTTTTAGTTGACCTCTGATCTGATCACACTGTTGCTAAATAGCTCCGCTGATTGCATTAGCCGCTATTCCAAGTCCGAGGCCTCCTACTATCTGCCCAGCTAGTTTCCCAAAGGGGCCAAAGGTAGACGTCTTGTGTGGAGATGTCTGAGGTGCAGTGCCGGCCGGTGGGTAATAATATGCGTGTGGTGAGGGGTATTGATGATACGGCGGTGGCGGGTGGTGGTGCACAGCCGCCGGTGGCGGAGGATAATATCCCGGCGGCGAAGGATACTGATGCAGCATTGCGGGTTGTTGATAATATGCGGGTGGCGGCGGAGGGTATTGATGATACGGCGGTGGTGGTGGCGGTGGCGGTGGCGGTGGGTGATAATATCCGGGCGGCGGATGCTGTGGAGGCGGTGGGTTATAATATCCAAATTGATGAGGTTGCTGCGGCGGCGGATAGATATACCCTTCCATTTTGAGCTTGAGCGGTGAATTGCAGAACTAAAGAAGACTGATACTTAGCTTCTTGTGCCCTGGGTTTATATTTATAGTGTGAAGAAATGATAGTAATGTTTAATTTGTAGGTGTGGAATGATTCAACGCAATGGGACTTGAGAGTTGAGATCATATATAAAACTCACCATTTTTATTTAGCTATTGTACCTTCCATCAAATTACTCTTACTATTCATAGACAGAAACGTAACTAACGTCTTCAATTCCACGCGCATTCAAAAGAAGTAAAAGGAAAAATGTATTTTTAGTCTCTTAATTGTTCCTTGTTAGTAGGGTGAAAACAGGCCAAGCCAAGCCGATTTTTAGAAAACTAGACCTGTGGGCCTGTTACGAAAATCTAAAGGCTAGGCCTGAGCTTGTATGTAGGCTTTTTGTTAGGTTCAAGCCTGAGCCTACAGTTGGCATGGTCTGACCTGAAGCCTTTTTAAAAGTCCTATTTAATATTTAGGCCATTAAAAAGGCTTCAAAGTAAATCCTATTTGAGCCTATTTAAAGCCTATATGTTAAAACTTTTTTAAAACTTTAATAAGTATATATCTAAATAATTTAAGAAATATACCTAATACAAAACTAATACATAAGTACATACACACAATGCAAATATAATAGCATTAAATATAAAATAAAATAAAATAAAACAAGTCACGGCTACAACATGCGCGTTAACATGTTTAGAAATAAATTCAATTGTATTATTGTTTGTTATCCTATATGGTCTCACAAATAATTAGCAATCAAATCACATAATTAAGTTGCGACATTTTATGAAATATTATGACAATAAGAACAGTTAATAAAAGAATTAAACAATAAAAACACTTACATCAGGATTAACAACAATATTTATAGTTGAATCATAATTTAGAATGAAAATTTGGAGGTGGATAGTTAGAGTTTGGTAATTATATTTGAGGTTATATTGTAAATAAATAAATAAATAAATTATATATATATATATATATATATATATATATATATATATATATATATATATATATATATATATATATATATATATATATATATATATATATAGGCCAGGCCTGTAGGCCTGAAGGCCGAGCTTGGTAAATATAGGCCTGGCCTGTATAGTTTAATAGGCTTTCGAAATTGGCTCAAGCCCGGCCTTTTTACTAAACGAGCTAGGCCTAGATAGGCCTTAATTAGGCCCGGACGTAGGCCCCTACAAGGGGCCTGGCCTATTCCCACCCCTACTTGTTTGTGATTTTAGGCGATAATCTTTTTACTGTTGTGATATATACATGCCTAACTCTTCAAAAAAGCAACAAAACTATTAAACTATTAACATTTTATTTAGTACATAGTTTTAGTACTTTTTAATGTTTTTCTTTAATTATATAATCTTGTTTAGTCTCGATATTTCATTTGTAAAATAAGAAAATATGATTTTAACAAGGCCATGTAAGAAAAATATAGTCACAATCTGCCACAATTGAAAATGGAAAATTTAGTGAAAAATGTTGTCAAATTTCTATTTTGCAGATGAAATACGAAAAAACTGACAATGTTATAAAGAACAAAGATAATAAAATTTTTAAATATCCATGAACTAAGTAAAATTTTAATAGAGTTTAATAGTTTGGTTGCTCTAGATTTTAAAAATGCACCTTTAATTTTTTGAAAAGTTAGAGGTATATATGACATAGTAAAAAGTTAAGGACTAAAATCACTAATAACAAATAATTGAGGGATTAAAATTGCATTTTTCTCAAAATGAAACATGTACATACAACTCCTTGATTTTATTTTTATTACTTACATCATTATGTTATTCAACTATTATGAGACTAATTCTCATCTCATAATGCACACAAAGTTAACTAGCTTAGTTTGATTATTCTTCTAAAAATTCACCACTATGACCAGTTGAGCTGCTCATACGGGCAACTTAATTTGATTCTTACTCGAGTGAAGGCATGTTAAGAAATTAAGTTCGTTCTAATTATATCATGATCAAATTGGTCATACTAGCTTTCTCACCATGTCATAATTAATACTTTCTCCTTCATTTGTATTAAAGCATGCAATTTATCTCTTCCGTGTTGTAATGTTGTTTGTGCCCGTTGGCCTTTAGCTCCTAACCGGTGAGTTGTAGCGTTTGTATCAATAATATAAAAGATAAAAGTAAAATATAGAACAAGAGATATGGGTGAAAGAGGAGTAAAGATTCCATTATACCAACTCATCATTTGAGTACAAGGAAGATATATATATAATACATTTGTAACGGAAAGCAGTAAATGATAGATATAAATATGAGCGTTACAACTGTTACAAAAGCTACTCATAATGTCCACATTATTAATAAATACTTTATAACACTCTCCCTTGGACATTATGTATCCATGACCTTGCCTCGTTAAAAACTTGCTAGGAAAACCCTGTGGGAAAAACCTAGACAAGAAAATAGTACAAGGTATATAGATGGTATATTTGAATACATTCATGCCTCGTTAAAAACTTCACTAGGAAAACCATGTGGGAAAAACCTAGTTGAAGAAAAGAGTACATGATATTTGCAGAATCATATATGGTACGGGTTGCCTCATTAAAAACCATAACTTAAGAAAACCCTGTGGGAAAAACTTAGTTAAGGGAAAAAGAGTACAACCGTAAGCCTTCAAGGCATAATCTTCAGGATTTCGGGGTTCGTCTATTTAAGTATTTATATATTTGCAACACCCCAATTGACATTACTATATCATACTCGTGCCTCGTTAAAAACCACACTAGAAAAACCCATTGGGAAAAACCTAGTGAGGAAAAGAGTACATGGTATGTATATGCTACAAAAATTATAATTATTAGTCCTTTTAAGATCCAATCTACAGGATTGATTCGAGTGAATATACACGCTGCAAAAAGTGCAACTATTAGTCCTTTTAAGACCCAATCTACAGGATTGATCAATCTACAAGATTGACTCGAGTGAATGTACTTCTCGTCTCCCCCTGAAGATAACAATCTTCAAATTCTACATTGTTTAAAGTAAAATCATTGTTTCAAAAGAGAAGGGATATGGTACAATCTTCAGGATTGTCATTAGAATTTATCAAGGGATGTGGTACAATCTTCAGGATTGTCATTAGATTTTATCATATTTTCTCATGATCATCTGGACCAATAAAAATTATTTATAGTTTATATTTTGTTGCTCCCCCTAAATATAATAATTTTCTTTACCCACGCATATCAATCTCATAGATATTCTGTAGGTATACATTTGCTAACTTGTCACTAGAGCAAATCTTCTTGACAAATATTTTATCACTCTTCTGGAGTTTATATCATGAAAACTATATACGTTTATTTGTCCAAGTATGATGACTTCATGTCAAAAAAGACATCAATATGAATATTTGTACCTTGATTTGCTATTCTTGATCTCATCTCATAATTTAACAATCTCTATAACAAAGCGAGAGCATAGTAGATGAGATGAAAATGTACAAAGTACATCTATAAGAACAAGTAATGATTGATTTATAATATATCAGTCCAAGTCATGACATTTAACACAATGCCAATATTCAAATGACTTCTCGAAAGACGTATTTTATACCCTAAGGATATTAATTGACATCATTTCCTTTTCTTTCTAGGAGAATCACCAAATCACTCTTTATAAATTACAAAAATAATATGTGAATTTGGGAACTATCTATCTCAAAGAAAAGGTATTAAAAAAAATGATGTTTTGAAGCAGCGGACTTCTGGTCCTGAATTATCCTTTTAGGTTAAAATGGTCCTTTATCTACTTCGGGAGATTATTTAGACATTAGTATATGAAATTCCTTTTAAGGAAATGCTCGATCTACAGGTCGAGATAATACTTGATTTTCCATCTCCTTTATTTTTACAATAAGCCCCTTAATAAGTACCTAATGGTACATATTTATTTCTATAATTTCCTTATTTTAGGAGGAAATTACTCAATCAATTGCTTCACTATTTTAAGGTTGAGTAAAGCAATTGTACTTCAACAACAAACGTGTTGTGATATTTACTCTCTATCATTTTTGAGAATTATAAATCCATCAAGGATTTTCATATAAACATGTACATTAGTGTCTAATGACCCATAATTTCTAGGTCATGATTTTAATAAATTGCATATCTAAATTTATTATTCTGCCAATTATGTAGCGGAACTTTTGATGATATTCATCATGGGAGAGTATACTTGATTATGGGTTTCTGCATGAACCCTTAGGCTTCAGACTCGCTTTATATCTCACCACCTTGTCATTCTTGTTTTTCCTTTATACAAACACCATTTGTAACCTACAGGGTTAATACTTCAATGGTGTATAAAAGGAATATATTAGCGAGTTGAGCTATATATGCCTTTAATTGCTCTCTTTATACGTTAATCAATCTAGGCGCTTCTGGCACCTAACTCTGGATCCAGATTGTCATATAATATGAGCAATTTTGAAGGCAACTGTGTTGTCGACAACTTATAATATTTTCAAGAATTTCTCCCATATATATCTAAAAGTAATTTTCAAAGTTAACCAGATTATAGTCATTTCCCAAGGATATTTATATCTGGTTGTTCCGCAACCCAGTATTATGAATATTTGGTGCACCTTATAAATTTCTGGGTTTTCTCGTCTTCTGGACGATCGTTATAAAGATATAACTTTTTTAAGATTTTCAAGAGCTCTAAGATTTTCAAGAGTGACATCAATTCTTTATTTTTCTATGTGCCGCACTTCTGGCGTCAAGGAGTATCGATAGATATTTATGGTCCAAATTTTGGGGAATGTATATGGAACCTAGTCACTCTTTTTATGAAATAGATTTATTTGGCAGATATGTTTGATTTCTTGATTTCTTTCTGAACTTCCAGTTCAGTCTAATTGATACGTGGATTTAATTTTTGAAGATCATTTCATGAAATTTCTCGGCATTTCATTTTAATTTTGATCATATCTCCCCCTAATGTCGTGAACTGATCTTCATGCAGTCAGCGTATCCATCACGTCTCTCTTAGGGGCTTTAAATATTGGAGACAATAGATTGAGGTTTAGATGGATACGCTTTGGTGGTTATGTAATAGATTGGACTGCATTCATAAGAATAGAAACGCAGATTTGGGAAATGTTTTTTGAAAACCACGTATTAGATAGAAAGGGGAATAAGGATATGCAGTGTGTCGAAATTTTTAGCATAAATATTGCATTTCCCCACCAAGTATCCGGCACATTGAAATTTTGAAAAATAATGGGTTTAGTAATAAGTCATAACTTTATTAATTAGCTAAACCATTTGGGTAAGAGCATAAGGTACTTGATACTCTGCCTTAATGCTTAATGTCATATAATAATCGTCGAAAAAGGACGAAGTTCATAGGATAATCCGAAAATTAGGCATTATCCATAAGATACTAGATCATATCCTTCTTTTTAGATGATGAAGAACGAGTAACATATGTCTACTCAGATGAAGGATATTTGATCGGATGAAGGATGGAGTAAAAGTGAAGCTCTACCGGAACCCACAAAGAAACCTTATCAATAATTGCAGGAAGAAGTTAGATGTTTGTATAAAGATCTTCCAAAATAAAACATCACTGAAATGATGTTGAATGAAAAAAGTAGGTCATCAATATAACCAACAAGAGCGTTTGCTTCAGGCAAGGCAACTTTGATTGGATTCAACGTTGTGATGTTCATTTAGGTTTCAACAAAATGCTTCGGGATGTGGCACGCACGTGATCGGTGCCTTTTTAACCAACAATTGAAGCATATTTACTGTTGGGCCAGAATTATGATCATATGAAGCAACGTTCTTTTCATTAAGGGTGTATGAGTGTTTTTTTATTTTTATTTTTAAACAAGTACCCTTAGGTAGTATGAGTGACGCTCTTCTGGAGCCCACAATAGAAAACATTTATAAAATGGAAGGAAGAAGTTAGAGGTTTGTAGATAATGATCAAACCTTGAGCTCGTGTTTCAGTAGATCAACATTATTACCAACAAGAGTGTTTGCTTCAGGCAATGCAGCATGGTTGGATTAAACCTTTTGTTTCTCATTATCGTGATTTTATAATCTGTTGGTAGTTTTCAACAAAATGCTTCGAGGTGTGGCACGTACTTGATCAGTGCCCTGTACACCCGCACTTGAAGCATACTCGTTGTTGGGCCAGAGTTCAAATTGTATGAAAGTGGTTGTCCTCGACGAGTTGGATCATATTGCTGTGTATTATGGTTTCGGGAGTTACTGTTGCCACCTTTGCCTTGATTCCTATCGCGACCTCTTCCTCGGCCCCTCTTGGTGTTGCATGAATGAGCAACATTGTGTGCTTCGGGCACAGGTGCAGAGTTAAATTGGGACACAATTTTGTGTAAAGCCAAATTATAATCAATCACTGACTTTAGAAATCTTGAAATCTCAAGTTAAGTCAATCAAATTGTGTCTAAATAAGGGCTAGGAATATTTGCTAGTTAAAACTATCCTTCAGGGATTTTTATAAGGCAAAGGAATCCTTTTTCAGAAAAGTATTCATTTTTCAGGTCATGGTTCATATGGTGGCGAGGAAAAAAAAGAGGAAAAATTAGGGCTTTTAGCTTTCCAAGCCTCATCGCTCGTGGACTTCTAAGTAATTGCTCCCGTTGAAACCAAGCTCAGTGAATTCACACTCGATGATAGCAGCCAAGATCGAAATTTTGCAAAAAAAATTATATATACCAAGGCTGCCTAAAAATGAGGATCCACTTCTAAAGAATAATTTGACATTCGCATAATAATAAAACTATTTATGCTTAAAAGGACAACATATGCATATGAACTCATAAAATCATATCAAGCAAATAAATTGCACAACAATAACAATTTAATGTATGAGCATATACTATAGTAAAATTCAAATAATAATTTGAATAACAATTTTAAGATAACACTTTTCAATTCTTGAAAATGTCAAATTGTAAGCCTAAAACAATTTAGACAAACATATATAACAAAGAATTTTATAAAAACAAACAGACCCAATTTTATTGAATGGGCCAGGCCCATATCTAGACCCGGCGCAGCCAGCTTCATCCCCATTATCTCAAACATTAGCAGATCGAAGGGGAGAGAACAGATCGAAGGTGAGAGAGATCGAAGGGAGAAGAACCGGCCGGAAACCGAGGTCCAGCACCGCCTTCACCCTCAGCCGGAGCTTCACGCCGTGACGCTCTGCTGGAGCGCCGCGCCTCCGCCTTCTGCCGGACGATCGCAGCAGTGTGCCGCCGGCCTATCCACCGCACCGGGTCGCAGGATGTTCACCCAGCCGCTCCGAGCCGCTGGACGGCATCGCCGTCTTACGTACTCATCAGGCGGTAATTATCCGTTTCACTCTAGCAAATCTATATACAACTGCCTTCTTAGAATTTCTCTCTTGAAATCCTTAGGAGTGCTGATGAAGAACGAGACCGGATTCTGGAATTTTTATTTTAATACTTTCAGAGATAAGCGATCTGTTCTTAGTCCAGAGTTTGGTGCAAATTTTATGTCTAACATTGCAACCGATCTCCCCCGCGACGCGAACCTCCCCGGGAAAGAAGGAACGGGCCACCGACGATGGAAATAACAAAAAAAACTGGTGGCAACGCAAAGAAGAAGAGAGAAAAGAAGGTATTTTCGAAATAAAAAAACTCTTCCCTTTTCTGTTGAATTTTCGAAAAAAAGGTCTTTATGTATTTTTTTTTTTTTTGAATATTTCGAAAAAGTAGAAAGAAAAAAACAGTCTGTTTATAGATTTCCATCCATGTATAATTGTATATTCTGAATTTTCATATTTCATTGATCCTATGTCAATCTCAGTAATATTGCACCGATTTCCTATTCGAAAGCATAAAGGAAATATTTATATATAACAGCATATACAAACATTCATAATTTACCAATGCAAATTGCATGTATATTTCTGAGAGCAGGAAAGCATATATATTCCATATGAACATGATTTCATAATGTAAACATGCAATTTATTGACAATTTTAACAATTAGTAATGTTAATTTAGAAAATCAACATACCATTCACCAAAGAGCGTGCTGATAACGTGTTGTAATGTTGTTTGTGCCCGTTGGCCTTTAGCTCCTAACCGGTGAGTTGTAGCGTTTGTATCAATAATATAAAAGATAAAAGTAAAATATAGAACAAGATATATGGGTGAAAGAGGAGTAAAGATTCCATTATACCAATTCATCATTTGAGTACAAGGAAGATATATATATAATACATTTGTAACGGAAAGCAGTAAATGATAGATATAAATATGAGCGTTACAACTGTTACAAAAGCTACTCATAATGTCCACATTATTAATAAATACTTTATAACATTCCGCCAATTTTTATAATAGAAATAGTAAATAGTACATGATTCTTAAATTTGCAATTCAAACTTAAGATAAAACTAAGGTAGGACTCACAAGTCCACACCGTATGTTATCCCCCATCAACACTCTCATGACTAGAACTAGTATACTTTGATCTAGTAAATAAACACGGTAAGTTACGCATACGTACATACGTATCCTAGCTACTTAATATTATTGTAGAAAGACTAGCTCTTCAGTCATCGCTCCTCTGCTCCCCTCATAATTAATGCACATTATATTGCGACCATTTATCAAATGTAAAATTTAAGCTTCCGACATTTACAGGGTGTTTGGTGGAAGGGAATTTAAATTCCTTTCCTACTTAATTCTCATCTAATTTCAAAGGTCACAAAATTTCTTTACTTAGTTGAAAGGAATTGCAATTCTATGAAATTGTAATTTTCCCATTTTTATGAAATTAAAATCTCATGTCCCTCCTGAGATTTTAATTTTTGGGATTTTAGGAATAAAAAAGAAAGTGATGCGTCAAAACTACCACTTGTTTTTTTAACCTAAAATTAATGTCTGATAATAACAATAAACATTTTGGACTTTATACTACTTATTCCCTTTCAATTCCCATGTATACCAAACATTGGAATTGAAATTCTCAGTAATTCTATTCCTGTAAATCAAACACTGGAATTTAAATTCCCACTTTATTCCCAATAATTCATCTCCCATACAATTGCAATTCTTTTCCCACGTAATTCCCCCTCTCCAACCAAACGCCGTATTACTATATGTAATAACAACTCTTCCAAAGTTTTACCCAACACACTAAACTAATTAAACTAACTAAATTATGAAGAATTATATATTCAATGAAGAGCTACAAGAATCATTTATATTTCTAATATATATATATATATATATATATATATATATATATATATATATGTATATATATATATATGATACTGTTCAGGTGAGAACGGGTTGTCCGGGAGCAAGGGCGGACCTACAATGGGGGCTGTGGGGCAGTTGCCCCCACTCACCCACTCCCACCCCATATATAATTCTTGTATGTATATATGTATATATAGTACATGATTTTAATAAGTAGAAGAAAATTGATAATAGTAAACCATAGAGGTGTTAGATCAGCTTGCAAAAGGCGTGGTTTAAAACACATGCATGGATTGCAACACAGACACACCGTTTCTTTATGATTTTTTTTATAATAGTTTCTTTATGATTTTTAAATATTAATTAATGGTGAGATTTTTTACACACACATATAACCTTTTTATTTTTTTAATAATGAGATGTGTATTCGAATTATTTTATCAAACTAATTATGTTTCATATTTTGTTATGAATATTTTTATAAAGTTTTGATGTGCTTTATTTTTCGTTCATATCTAACAATATTTATAGCTATACTTCTTAAGTGTTTCATTTTTTTTCTTCAAACTATCCGTTTTATTTTAAAGTGTTGCCCCCACTAGAGAAAATTCTTGGATCAACCATTGTCCGGGAGAGAACTAAGAACCACTCACAGCCGCCCACGTGTCTAGATCTAACGGATCAGAAACACGAATTTAAAAAAACAAACGCGGTGGTAATTTCGTAAATAATTGAACATTGAAGTGCAAACATGCACCAGTTCCTTACACTTTTAACACATTTTACTTGCACCAAAGTTTGAGTTATTTACGAAAATGTACCACGTCATTTTTTAAAATTACATCTGATTCGTTAAATCTAAACACGTGGACAGCTGCGATTGGTTCTTAGTTCTTTCCAAAACTCCCGTTCTCACCTGAGCACGCCTATATATATATATATATATATATATATATATATATATATATATATATATATATATCCAAGCAAAAGTCGTCGGTCTTGGATACGCAAACAAACTGTTGGTCCCGATAGAGTTGTAGCGAGAGTCTAGAGGGGGGGTGAATAGACTCTCTTCGTGTTTTGCCCTAAAAACAACCTTTCGGTGTTTCGGCGCAGCGGAAATATTGAGTTCGTTTATTTACTTTGCACGAGTTTTTGTTATAAAGAGAACTTTCGGTAATGTCGTGAAAATAGTATGATGCATAAATGACAAGCGTAAGTAAAGAGATAGGGAGACGAGAGTTTTATAGTGGTTCGGCCAACTTTTCCTACTCCACTCTTCTTCCACAACTTATGGAAGGATTGCACTATCACTCGTTAGTACAATTACACAAAGACTTCCTTGATCACTAAGCCGGACAGCCTTCGTAGGTTTTTCAACTCCTCGAGTTTACTCCGCCTCTATCAACTTTTTCTTCAGAGTTGAGGTTGGTAGAAAGAGATTTCTGATTTCTCCAACGCGATGAAGTCTTGACTGTCGAGGAATGATTGCTTCGTACTAATGGCAAGACTTCTTTAAGGTAGATAAGGATCAATGAACTTCTTCAAGTATCTTTGCACCTTAACACTGGTTCACAAAAGCTTGAGAGAGCTGAGAGCGTTTAAGAGCTTTTGCGTATGTATAGATCTAGTGATAAGAACCAGCACCTTCTTAGTTGATGAAGGTGGGTTTATATAGGTGAGGAAAATTTCACCCGTTGGAGGGAGATGAAATTTTCAAACCTATTGTCTAGTAGATAAGGATCGGGGAGCTTCCCTCATTAAATGCTCCATTAATGAGGTTGTACCTTGTAGCCGTTGATGGCATGGAGAACCTTAGGGTTTTGTCCTTTAGCTTCAGGAAATAGTACATCTTTATTTAATGCTCCTTGGTATGCGTGTCCCACAAGTTGAGGTCCTTTTGATCCTAGGATGTTGTCAAGTCAGACAGTGGAGACATTCCTCTTGCTATTGGTGAGAAGGAAAGTCTTGAAGGATTTTCATCAATAAGACTGTCCTTTCGTGTTCAATGACAACTCCTGGTTAACTTTCGTTGTTGTTGCTTCATGCTTCGTGTCTTCTTTCGTCTTGATAACCCTAACAACTAAACATAACTCGTCTTCGTGTGTTTGACTAGCTTAACACGAATTACATGTGAGTTATGGCAGCTTTCGTCTAAGACGAAAGCGGCGATGAAAAAAGATAACGGTTAGGGGTCTACTTTCTAGGTTACATTGGTATCATCAAAATCCTAATACAAGTGTTCCTAACAATTTCCCCCTTTTTGATGATGCCAAAACCTATACTCTTCTTATAAGGCTGATAAAAAGTTCCATAACGGATTTTCTATTACAAATCAGCCAAACTCAAGAGTTTACAAGTCTTTTCTAGATAAGAGCAAATAATAAGTAAGACAAGGACAAGTAACTCAGACAAGTCACACGAGATGTGTAATAACGAGTACTTTATATAAGGAAAAAGATGATTACAAAAACTTTTTAAGATAAACATAAAGAAAAGCATCTTACACATCTAGAGGATTCGACTTCTGTAGCTTTGCTTTTTCTCGTTCACGAATATCCCTTTCATCTTGCTGCTTGATCATTCTGTCAGTGTCTATTTCCTTGTTGATTCGTTCTCTGAAGATCCTGATTAGATTTGTCTTGACTAGATCTTCGTGTTTTCCTCGAATGTTGAGACTTATGTAATTGTTGTAGGCGTCCCGAATATTTGCTCCTGCAATTACTCCAGCTTTCCACCAAGAGATGAGTTCAAAGGCATTCATTCCTTCTTTGTAGCTCTTTCCAGACTTGGCATGTACTTTGAAAGCTGCATTGTAGATGACACCATGCTCAGAGTGTTTGGTGACTTTCGTGAGATCTTCAATAAGCTTCTTTACTCTCTCTCTCTCTCTCTTTCCTTCAGCTCATGTTCTCTTATTCGGGCTTCTTCTTCGTGTTTCTCTCATAGTTCTCTATTTTGCCTTTTTATTCTTTCGTTTTGGGTGCTTATGTGATGTTGTCTAGTGTAGTTGTCCTTTGTCTTCAGCCAGGTAGGAACATTGCAACCCTCAAAACGTTTCCCACTACCTTCTTCATAAGGTTTGTACTCCATAAAGTTTCCTACTACATCCATTGTTATCTGTTTGTCTTTCATGAATTTCTGCCTTCGGTTTGCCTTTTCTCACTTGGAGAGCCCAGCAAATACAAATTGTGATTCAGAACCATAGGATTGATGTTGCTTGAGAGACTGTGATCTGGGTTGGGAATGGCCCCGATTTGAATAGTGTCTTGTCTGGGAAGGATGGTGACCACGAGACTTGGATGGAGGATTTGTACTTCTTTGCCCAGAATCCCTTAGTGCAAGAGATGGAGAGCGTGAGCGTTCTCTCGTGTTTTCCCTCGGATGATCGTCATCCCTATCATTATCATGGTGTCGCTTTTCCCCCTTTTTGGCATCATCGGCACAAGTGGTAGGAGGAATGACGGAGAGTTGATTAACTGCATTCAGAATGTCTTGGGCATACCCGAGAGTTTGAAGAGCATATTGTCCCAGTTGGTATGCGTTGTCTTGGGAAGTATCTATCTTGGAGCAAGCTAAGTCAACACGCTCTTTGAGACTGAAGTGTGAGTGCTTGAGTTCGTGCTGTTGGTGAGCCACTTTGTTGACAGCGGTATTGAGTTCATGGAGTTCCTTAGCCACGCGCTTGTGAAATTGTCGGTCAGGATTAGCTTGCGGTGGAGGTTGAGATGGCTCTTGTGGTGGCGGATGAGGTTGAGCTTGTGCAGCTATCAACTGATCCACCTTCTTGGACAAGTCCTCCAAGACATTGGTGTCCCTTTGCCTAAGAATCAAGTACTGTTGATGTATGGTTTCGGCAGCATGGACTGTTTCTCTCATGAGATTCATGACTACTCGTGGGGACACTGGAGGAGATTCTTCTTCAATGTTGGTTTGTGGGGTTTCAACTTGATCTCCTTGAAGTGGTGCATCCTTTTTGCCACCACTACCCGAGCTGAGAAGAATTGGGGAGGCTTCCAGGTTACCCTCATGTACAACTGCTTCCTCTCGTTTTATTGGAGTCTCGTCCATGGGTTGAACATGTGGAACGAGGGCTCGAGATAGATCTTCAGGATGATTAGTTGAGACGTCTTCATCTTGTTGTGATGCTTCCCTTGTGCCATCACTGTTGGAAGGTGATTTCTGAGCTGGAGATCTTTCGGGAACAGTGTCATAATCAGGTCCGACCAAAAGAGGAGATTCACTGTCATAATTTGGATTAGCTCCATTATCACCATCATTTCCTGAATCATCATTGTCATCATCATCATCATCGTTCTCATCATCTGCATCTTCGACATCGTCAGTATCGTCTTTTTCTTCATTTTCGGTCGTGTCAAGTTCTCGACCTTGCTCATCTTTCGAGCCACTGACGCTGCAGTCAGGATCATTTTGATGTTCTTTCTCCAGGATGGTATAACGAACTATCTTCATTTCTTCTTCAAATGCTGGGTCCAAAGGAAGTTTGTTGAGCTCTATGCAAATCGGAGCTTTGTCCTTTCAGAGAGTACGATTTGTCATTTTGTAACAGAACACTCGTCTTATTTTTCAAGTCGCAGTGCTTCATTGAGATCCTTGGTCTCAAGCCACTCAAGAGCAAACTTTTCTTCATCTTTCATGGCTTCAAAGGTTTTGATGAATGTGGTCAGGGGGCTGTGCGCCATTTTTGCCACTGCAACACTCTGTTGTAGTCATTTTTAATGGACTCACGAAGCAGTTGATCTGGAGATGGAGGAATGGGTGCAGCAACTGGTGGTTTTGTTGTGACTTCGGGAACAGGTGTCAATGTCTTCGGAATGTCAGGAGTGCCAATTGGTACAATGGCTGTCTCATCTGCCAATGCAGGTTCTTGTGTTAGATTTTCTGTTACCTGCTCTGCAGTGGTAGGTTTTTGTGGAAGAGGCGGAATTTCAGTCAATTCAGCAACCACTTCTTTCGTCTTTGCTGGCAAACCAGGTTCTTGTGGAAGACTTAAGTGACCGACCTCCATGTACATAGCAGCAGGTTCGTGTGTCGAGCTTTGAATGTTTCGCTCTGCTGAAATGGGTTCTTGTGTATGAAGGGCTTGAGGAGAAGAGAGGCTAAGGTTTGGCTCTTGTTGATCAGAGGGTTTTTCTGGAGAGGTTTCTTTCGGCTGATCTTCCCCCTGTGAGAGAGCTTCTCTCGTGTCTTCTTCCCCCTGAGAGAGTGCTTTTCTCGGTGTTTCGTATACTTTCGGGGAGGAAGATGAACCAAACTTCGTTTTGACAGGAGAACGAAAACGTCTCGATTTACCAAGGTTTGACAGAGCTAAATTGTCTTCATTAGAGGAGTCTTCGACAACAATTTTGTCTGGAGGAGGAATGGGTGAGGTAAGGGTCTTCTTTTCTGCGGGAGATTTTGGAGATCTGAGAGTGGGTGTGGGTGTACTCACAGCTTCCTCTTTAGACTTACTCCGAGAGGAGCGCTTTTCTTTCTTTTGTCTTTTCTTCTTTGGTTGATCATCTTCTGATTCTTTCGGTGTCCTTGACTTTCGTTTGGATTTCACCATTTCCAAAGGAATACCCAACTCCAGAGCTTTCTGCTTGTCATAACCGGAGGGCTTCTGCTTCATGTGGCAGGCCTTTTGTCTTGGGCGGATTCCTGGTCTCATAAGAACATCCTTTGTGACAAGTATATGACTAACCAAAAATCCGTAGCCTAATTTCTTGGTGATATCACCAGGACTTTTTCTGTTGAAGATGACAGTATGGACAAGGTTGTTGAAAATAACTTTCGACCAGTCAACTTTGTGTTGGTGAAGAAATACATGCAGCATCTTAAGCTTTTCCTTCGTGACATCATCTGTTCCAGACGTTTTGTGATCTATGATCTTATTGAAGATGTCCACAGTGAACTTATAGTCCAGACGGAACCACTTTTTCTTCAAAGGCCATGTAATCTCCGTTTTCGAGGGTGCATGGTTGTTCTTGATGGTATCATAAAACTCACTGGGGTCATAGTGATAGAAAGAGAGGTTGGCCTGGTATGTCTCATCTCTCTGAGGAAATTCATACGCTGCTCGTATGTCCTCTGATGTTATAACCACTTGATGATTATGAACTCTAGACGTGATGGTTAGAGAATCGGAAGAGACAGTTGCATTCAAGTAAAATTGCGCAACATCAATAAGATACCATAAAGTATAGAGATGACTGATAAACCTGTATAACCCTGTTTCTGTAAGCAGATTAATGATGTCTTCTCCAAACTTGCGATCAAGAACATATTCGAGGAACCCATGAGCGTCCCACATGCTTCCTCCGATAATAAGTGGAGCCCTAGATTCGATGAATCGTATATCTTCCGTAGGGAAGGAAGGAATTTCCAACGGAGCTTGGGTTTCTGGTTCTTCATTGAGGAGGGTATCTTGGGTGTTCTCCGCCATTCTGAAGTGTTGAAAGAATATAGAGATGGCAATATGGTTTTTGAGACGGAGAGTGAATGAAAGATGTGAAGTATGGAGAATAGGGGGTTTATGTAGGGTTCCATATGTTTCCGGGTATTCAAATATGGGTCAACCCATTTTTAGGGTGGATGATTTGAATTTCAAATACTCAACCGGTTCTACTCCTTCAAATGGTAACTGATCAGCTTATGGGAAAGTGATAAGATCATGCTCAGATCAGTTTTGATCATTCCATATTAAATGTGGAGAGAGAATTCCACTCAAGTGCCTGTATGAGCATTAAATGCCCATCACATCATCTGTCAGACGTCGTGGGGTAGTGGACCATTTTCCTTGGCCACACGATCCCCATGATTAAATGTGTAAACGATTCAGATGAGAGAGTCAATGGGAAGCGTCTTAAACACAATTGTAGACCGAAAGGAGATAAATTTCACAGAAGATTTGTAAGACAAATAAAGTCGGATAAATCTCATATAAAGCATACAACGAAAATTCATTGCCCGAGAGATGATTTATTACACGAAACAAGAGCAGTGATAACTGCAATGACATCTCTCGTGAGTTACAAACCATGAGACTTTATTCCATGGCCGCCCTCTTCTTTCGAGCATTGTCAAAGAATTCCTTCTTCAGTACCTCATGTGCAAATACTTCAGCTATGATTGTTTCATGATACGATCCTATTGCATCCCTTGAGAGACCTCGTCTCTCCATGTCATCCAGTTCAGCCATAACTTTAGCTTTAGCACCGGCGTAAAGAGTCCGGTACTGTTCTTCATTCTTCAGATGTGGCGCAAGTTGCACAATGGAGTAGAAATCAGAAACACTTGGTGCTTGGGCAGATTCGTCATATGATGATCCCTTCTGTAACACCCCGTGTTACGACCCCTAAAACCAATTAATCATTTAACCAATTACCCAAAGAAAGAATTAAATTACAATAATTAATTAGAGAAAAGGCCCACCATGGTCCGTGGGCCCTCACCCCTAAAACCCAACCCCTAGCCCTAAAAGGAATAGAATTAGCAAGCCTATAATATTAGTCCCTAATTAGGACTCCTAGATATATAAATAGGGGACTTAAGAGGCACCTAGAACCCCCCCACCACAATAATCCCTCACCACACAAGAAGTTCCAAGAATTCCCCTAGGAGAAATCAAGAAAGACCCTTCATAGCCAAGGAATTAATTAAGGCTAAAAGGTAACCCATGTCTCAACAAAACCTATTTTCATAGCTATGATTCCCCTCTTAGGATTTCCCCCATATTCTTGTGTGTTGATGATTCGTTATAATAATCTTGATAATTGGTGTTATGATTCCATGGGTAATCTTGATGATAAGAGATTCTTGACGATTATATGGTGTTCTTGATGTTCTTGATGATTATATGATGTTCTTGATGTTTATATGATATTCCTACCGAATCGTGATATTAGATGATGAATTGTGTTCTTGTTGATTTAAAAATAATTAGAACCCTAGGTTATATCGTGGAATTCGTATGGTATTATTCTTGGTAGATTGGGCGGGAATTTGTATGTTTGGGTGTTGATTAAGTTTAGAAAAGCATGATAGGTTATGTGCCGTATGTTTCTTGATTTTGATCCATTAATTGTCTACGTGTGTTATCAATTGCGTTTGAAAGTGTCTAAGCATGGTTTCGGGTTCCACAAAGGTTCCCGGGGCGTTTTTGGTGAAAAAGAGTCAGTGCGGGGTAGGTGGGGGTAGGGGACCCGCCACCTACCCGCGGCCTATTTGGGCAACACCGGCACCCGCTGCCTGGAGACACGCCACCGGCGGGCAGCCGGCGGGTGAACCCTCACCCACCGGCTACCCGCTGGAAAATACCCTACCTCGGGTTTCCGGCTTCCCCGTTTGATGTTCCCCCAACCCCCGTGACGTCCCAACGGACTCCGTCTATCGTGCCTATGTCTAGTTTGATATTTCAGGTACCGTTCGTAGGTTGTATGAGTCTTATATATAGCATGCTAGTTGAATTGGTATCCCGTTGACCTAGGTGAAAGAAGTATGAACCCCTTAGGATTATTCTTAGTATGTGAAGTATCACGCATAGATTTTTGTTAAACGTTTTCTCCCCCCCCCCCCCTCCCAATGTGTTAATGTGGGTTGCATGTGCTTGCTATGTGTTATGTGTGCATGATACCCCAGTTTGGTTGCGATCAAGTTGGTTATACGGGTAGTTGGATGGGTTGAGAACCATACTGACTGTTAACCAGGCCGGTTGCGATCGGTCAGGTATATAAATATTATATAGGGCTGTGGTCCACCGTTTGGTTGCGATCAAACGTTTCTACATGAGCTGCGGTTCATATTTCCTGGCTGCGGTCAGATGACATACTCTTGGGCTGCGGTCCACTGTTTGGTTGCGATCAAACTATGATGAGTTGCGGTTCATCGGTCGGTTGCGATCGACCCCTCCGTGTTGCGATACGGGGCAGGGTGCTGCGGGGCCGTGTCAGAGCTATATGCGCTGACCCTCATGTATGGGCATGCGATTGGTCCTGTGGCGCCAACAAAGTGTGCTATGTGATGAGATATGGATGAGTTGTTGTTATGAGTGTCTTGGGAGGTGACTTTGGGATTTATGCCGGGAATCGTATATGTTAGGTTATGGATATTAACTGTGCTTATCTTTATCTGCCTTGCCTGTTTCTCTATGCTTGTGAATTGTTTATGCTCGATTATGTCCGTTGTCTGTACTAAGCCCTATCTGTTGAGTCTATTCCCTGTTTTAAAGCTAGAGTCTCTTAGGATATATCTTCATGCTTCGAAATGGTTTTTCGTATATCTATATATATATCTATATGTATTGTATTTCAACGCGTTGGAGTGGGTTACCAGCATCTCTCGCTGAACAGATATATTTGGCTTTCAGGCACAGAAGAGTAGACACTGGAGCGCGCTAGAATCGTGGAGCATAGAAGTAGATAGTTTTCCCTTTCGGCCTGCGTGCCACGGTTATGCATTTACTCGTTGAGGACATTAGTTAGTTAGCCTGTGCACCTGAGCTCTCTAGCTCAGGTGTGGCATAGCACCCCGTACTCTTTATATTATGTTTTGGGATTTAATGAGATTTTACCTCCTTTACATAAGTTTTAAAAGTTTCGAAAATCTGGGGTGACGAGATGAGAGTCCTTTCGGGTTTATGACGAGAGTCCTTTTTGAATTCAGACAAACTTCCAGTTATAAGAGCTATTTCTTTCCCTTTATCCATGATGCTTTTAGATGAGAAGTGTGAATCCATACTTCCCGAGAGAGTCCTTTATATAGAGAAATAGATGCATAAAAAGATGTGATCCGAATGACTAGTCATAGAAAAGTATGCTTAGGCCGAGATGTACTTTGATAGGAATGAACAAAACAAATAAAGTTTTGTTCATCACTTTAACAGGTTCAAAATAATTAACGCCAAGCTTATATTATTCATTAAAACGAGAGAGACAGGTACAGATAATAAGGCACATAATCCAAAGGATTAGTTTTTCTTTCTCTCATTTCCCTTGCCCTCAGATTGCTCAGCTTTCGACTTGTTCAGATCAGCCCACATGCGTTTTTACCATTTTCCGGTACGCAGAAAGTTGGAGCTCGAAGATGACTCCGGTTCTTCTTCAGTCTTTGGCTCATCAGCTTTTGGCTCATACTTGAGTTCTTCTTCTTTCATAAAATCCAAGTAGTCCTGATCATAATACTTACTGGGATCATCAGGGGTTGTCTGAGTTGGAGGAACTACTTCTCTTGGAAGGTTTTCTTCGGGCTCTCCGACAATGAAGCCAGCCATATCATCATACAGAGATGATGTTTCAGTATCAGATGAGATCTCTAATGGTGCTTGTAGGCTATTGCCTGGATACATGTTTCCCTGCTCTTCTCTTATTTTCCGGGCGAGTTCTCGTTGTTTGCGAGAATCTCCCCTTGTAAAGGGCTTTTTAGGAGCCATTTGTGAAGATGAGAATGGTGGAGAAGAGTGAAATATAATCCCCCTTTTATAGGTAGATTTTGAAGAGATAACGTCGTGAAACTGCTCACAGCATTCAATGTTGTAATTAATGACCATGTATTTCTTCAACTGACCATTAATGGTGTAGGAGACTTTGAATGAATATTTTCAAGAATATCATGATTTTAGGGTCAGAGAGATAAATCCAAAATATGCAAATATCAGGTAGTCAGAGATTCATGGCAGAAAAACTTCATTAATTAAACAACACAGGACATGGATGAACAAAAATACATAATTCAAAGACGATTATTGAACACACAATAATGAAACTTTCATTTCTTTCCCTTTCCCTTCTTCGTGTTACTGGTTTCGCCCTTGGTGACCTTAGAGACTCTCTTTGATGTAGGGGCTTTTGGATGCAATGGTCCACCATCAGGATGTGTTTCTTCATCAGATTCTCCTTCAATATACCCCACAAGTTCAGATTTGCAATCATAATGTCGATAAAACTCCCTAAGATCTCTATCCATAGTGATATCATTCCAAGCTTCCAATGTCAAGAAGCCATTTTTAACAATTAGAGGGGGTTCCTCATTGGGATCGAAAGATCTTGCATCTCCATTAGCATCTCTCTTGATGAATTCATCAAAATCCTCAATTTCACAGTCGGATGAAATGTTCAGAGGATTGATAGGATTATTTCCAGGATTATGATTGCCTCGTTCACCCTCTTCTGAATAAGCTCGGGTCTTTCTTGACACCTTTTTGGTGATTGAAACTTTAAGAGCCATTGGTGATGAGAGGGATGCATTTTAGCAAAGCCAATGTCCTCCTTTTATAGCAACTCAGGATGGGGTTAAGAGTTTTATCCAACAGTTAACCACTAGGAGAGTTTATGGTTCTTGTAGAACTAATTAGCATATAGATTTACGTAATCGATGTCATTTTTGAGACAATCAAGAGATAATGCTTTATGACATAATTCCATCTTTGACCCCAAAGAGATAATCTGACATAAAGATTCATGGTCAAAAGAGTAATTAATAAAGCCAATAAAGATAGATAGTTTCATTGAAGGGAATTATGCAAAGATACATCAGGCCATACAGATAGAAACAACATAGCTCAAAGAAAACGATAAGGCACGTGAAGCTCCAGACGGGTCAACTCATCAGTCACATCAGACACATTTGTCTTGGTTGCATACTCGTCCAGTTCCTCTAGAGAGAGAGTGGACGAAGTTTGGTTAGTTGGTGACTGAGAGTGAACTAGATTGAAGTCTTCATAAGACTTTTCAATCTTTTGTGGAGCCTCAGCAACTGGATACCAATGATAAGTGTGTGGGTGAGATGAGTGCTTGTTAGCATTGATCAAAGCCTTCTTCCTTTCGTTAGCCAGATGTTTTGCCTGTGCCAGACATTTGTCCTTCATGGCCAGAGATTCGTTGACAACTTTGTCCTGGATTTTTCTTTCTCTCGGGGTGGCCGAGTTTGGCATGGTGAATGTTACATGGACCCTATCACCATCTTCCACTATTTTCGTTATTGTGGCACTTGTCAGTTTGCCTGCTTCTCGAAGATGATGATCACGTCGAATAGCTCGAGCCTCGGCCTCATCCACTTTTCCTTTACCCTTATCCATACCTGCAAATTTTTTCTTACTAAAGAACTGAATGTGTGAGAGAAGTTTGTCAAGAAGAAATCCAATTTATAGGCACAAATGTCGCGTGCGTATCTTGTCATAATATTTTGAATACTGAACCCTCATTACATGTTGAGGACGTTATCAGAAAATTGGAACGATTTGTTCAATAAACGAAATGTAGTCAAAAATAACAAAAAGCACAGCTTATCATTGTGGCCTAATGTGATTCTCAGGCCTTTTTCTTCTTGCTGCTAGCTGTGGATTTGAGAGGGGACGGTATTCTTGGAGGAGTGCTTGATGGTGAGTAGTCAAAACTATCACTCCGTTCCAACACGCTATCTTCCTTTGCATACCCTATAGCATTGCCGACGGAGTGAAATGATTCTCGCGATTCATTTTCCGTTGGATCTCGTAACATATTTTGAATGTTCTGAGAGTATGCAAGAAATTTGTTTAGATCTTCCTCATTTACTAGAGGGTCATGAAAGATTTCGGTTTCTTCCTTTCTTTTCTCGGTGATCGTTGCCTTCGTTTCACTTCCTGTACTCATATCTGCACATGCAAAGACAAAAACTAAATCTCTTGTTAATTATGAGAATTTGGTGATAACATGTACCTCTTTTTATAGAGACCTTTCGTGTGATATGAATACACATCTTTTGGGTAGAATATCGAGGAATATTATGAGAATCTTTGCAGATTTGATTCTCAAGGCTTTATGTCATCTCAATCATTCCTATCTCATGCCTTAGAGAAGAGAACTTCGCCTCACTTAGGGGTTTCGTGAGTATGTCCGCAAGTTGATCATCAGTATTGACATACTCAAGAGATATATCATTTCTTTCTACATGATCACGAATGAAATGATATTTGATATCGATGTGCTTAGTTCGTGAATGTAAAACGGGATTATGTGTGATAGCAATTGCGCTCGTAATTTATCGCACTTAATGCTCACTTCTCGTGCATTTATGCCATAATCCTTTAATTGATGTGTCATCCATAAAATTTGAGCACAACAGCTCCCAGCTGCTATGTATTCGGATTCAGCTGTACTGGTAGCAATAGAGTGTTGTTTCTTTCTAAACCATGACACAAGTCTTCCCCCTAGGAACTGGCAAGTTCCTGATGTGCTTTTTCTATCAATTCGGCATCCTGCAAAGTCGGCATCCGAATATCCAACAAGATCAAACGATCCTTCTTTCGGGTACCAAAGTCCAACACTTTGCGTCCCTTTTGAGATATCTTAAGATCTTTTTAGTAGCACTCAAGTGACTTTCTTTCGGTTTGGCTTGAAATCTTGCACATACACCAACAGCAAACGAAATGCCAGGTCTGCTTGCTATTAGGTATAGAAGAGATCCAATTATGCCACAAAAGTTTTTCTGATCCACATCTTTTCCTTCGTTATCAATATCCAGTCTAAGGGATGTGCTCATAGGAATTTTGACAGATGTTTTTCCATCAATTCCAAATTTTCGGATTAAATCCTTGGTATATTTGGCTTGACTAATGAAAATTCCATCTGAGCATTGCTTTACTTGCAAACCCAGAAAATAGTTTAGTTCTCCCATCATGCTCATTTCAAGTTTTCCTTTCATAAGGTTTGAGAACTTCTCACACAAGATAGGGTTCGTGCTCCCGAAGATGATATCATCAACGTAGATTTGTACTAAAAGGATATGGTCATCATCTTTTATGCGAAAGAGTGTCTTTTCTACAGCTCCTTTCGTGAAACCACAATTGATAAGAAAGTGTGAGAGAGTATCATACCAAGCTCGTGGAGCTTGTTTTAAACCATAAAGAGCCTTTTTGAGATGGTAGACTTTTTCATGTTCATTGTTAACCGCGAAGCCAGGCAGTTGTTTAACATATACTTCTTCTTCAAGGAGCCCATTTAAGAATGCACTTTTGACATCCATTTGATAGACTTTGAAGTTTTTGTAAGCTGCAAAGGCTAGGAATATTCGTATGGCTTCAAGTCTAGCTACAGGGGCGAAGGTTTCATCAAAGTCGATTCCTTCCTCTTGACAATACCCTTTTGCGACAAGACGGGCTTTGTTTCTAACAATGAGTCCATCTTCACTCATTTTGTTTCTAAAAACCCATTTGGTTCCAATAACATTTTGATGTGTTGGTCTCGTCACAAGTTCCCACACATCATTTCGTTCAAACTGATGAAGCTCTTCTTGCATGGCTATTACCCAGTCAGGATCACTCAAAGCTTCTTCTATGGACTTGGATTCCATTTGTGATAAGAAGCATGTCATCTTATTTTCGTGTAGAGAGGCTCTTGTTTTTACACCTTCTTGAACATTTCCAATCACTTGATCTGGAGAATGATCTCTTAGCCATCTAAGATCGGGTTCAAACGCATTTTGCTGATTCTGAGCATCCATTTCAGGAATGTATGGTAGCTCAACATATATCATTGGTTCGGATGGTGTATGAGCATCAGGAGCACTTTGTTGTGTAACAATTTTTTCTTGAGTTGTAGTTTCGGGCTCTGAGATTCTCAACTGATATTTCGTGTAGGAATATAATATGTCCTCTTCATCATCTGAAACCTCTTCTTCATTTGATTGAGGGTTTTGAGGTGGATTACTTGATGATTCAATTCCAGCTAGATTCTTTTCAGATTGTTCATCAAATTTGACATGAATGGATTCCTCAATTACCATTGTTCGTTTGTTTAGAACTCTAAATGCTTTACTTACTGAGGAATAACCCATGAACAATCCTTCGTATGCTCTTTCGTCAAAGGCTTTCAAATGATTCTTTCCATTGTTGTGTATGAAGCACCTGCAACCAAAAACATGAAAATAACCAATACTCGGTATTTTACCTTTCCATAGTTCATAAGGCGTCTTGTTGTGGGATTTGTTGATCAGGGATCTGTTTTGTGTGTAACATGCTGTATTTATAGCTTCGGCCCAAAATCGCTTTGGCAGTCCTGAGTGAGCGATCATTGTTCGTGTTGCTTCTTTCAGAGTTTTGTTCCTCCTTTCGGCTACTCCATTTTGTTGAAGAGTTCGTGCTGCCGAGAGTTGATGAAAGATTCCATTCTGTGCACAGAATTCTTTTATGATCTTGTTTACGAACTCAGTTCCTTGATCTGATCTTATTCGAATGATTTTGACTTCCTTTTCTGTCTGAAGTTGCCTCAAGAGATTGGGAAGAATAACTTCTGTATCATTCTTTTTCTTCAAGAAAAGCACCCAAGTATATCTCGTGTGATCATCTACTATTATGAGAGTGTACTTTCTTCCACTTAAACTAGCTGGATCAACTGGTCGAAAGAGATCCATATGTAGAAGGCTTAGACAACGAGAGTTTCCGTCCACATCCTTAGATTTGAAAGATGACTTGATTTGTTTCCCTTTTTGACATGCCTCGCAAATTTTGTCTTTTGTGTATGATGCTTCGGGTAACCCTCTCACGAGATTTCTTTTGGCAAGTTTGTTGATTGTCTTTAGATTCAGATGACTCGGCTTGTTATGTCATTCTTGACTGAGATCTGCATTGCTTTTAGCCACAAAGCAAACGTTAGCATTAGAAGAATTCCACGAGATTACGTACATGTTTTTCTTTCGTTGACCAGTTAACGCGATTTTGCCATCCTTCGTGTTCACGATTTTACACTCGTTTTTGGAGAATTCAACTTTGTATCCTTTGTCGCAAAATTGGCTTGTGCTTAGAAGATTGAACTTTAGTCCATCAACATATGATACATCTTGTATGGTTATTCCCTGTTTGATGATGTCTCCTTTTCCACGAGTCTTGCCACTGTTTTCTCCTCCAAATATAACCTTAGGTCCATCAACTTCCTTGAAATTGCTCAACATTTTTTTTTTCACCAGTCATATGTCTTGAGCACCCACTATCGACATACCATATGACTTGTTTGTCCTGCAAGAAAGATTATGTGTTTTTAGGTACCCCTTGATTTTCAGGTCCTTGAGGGTTAAATGTCAGCTTTGGAATCCACATGAACCTAGAGTTTCTTCGACTCATCCTTTGTCCCTTATATCCATTAGATGTGCGGTAATCATAATGGATACTGGCAAAGGTTTTAGCATTATATCTCTCATGAAAATATTCTTCAGGAGGATTTTCATAATACTTGGAATAATTGTTTTGTTTACGCAGATGAATTATCTCAAATTCAGCTCTTGATAGAGGTTCTGGGTAATCAAACCAATCTTCCTCTGATGGCCCAGTCCATCCATTGCCATAACCAGATCTTTTGAAGGATCTTTCGTTTTGTCTGACTTGTCCATTTCTCAGGTTTCCTTGATCAGGATTCTTTCGTGTTAGATTTGGACGATATTGCCTCTGGTCAATATTCTGCCTATTCCTTGATTGAATATTCTTATTAGGCTGACCTTTCTTATGGTTTAGATTTTGTCTATTGCCATTTGGTCCATTCCTTTTGAAATATTTCTGTCTAGGGTTGCCTTTGTAAGAATTTTCATTTCGAGGGTCCACAATTCGTTATACAGCCTTTCCTTTCGGTAGGCTTGTTGATTGTGGTGTGGCGACATTGTTAACCTCCGTCATAGGCTCAGACACCTGGGTTGGACCTTGAACAAACGCAGCTTAAAAGCCTTCGTGAGAATATGCATTCATGGGTTTGTTCAAGTCGACTTGTGAAGAGGAGCTGGGGTCAAAACCAATTCCCGTTTTTTCCCCGGGCAGTCTAGATTCATTTAACATTCGGTCCATTAGATTGGACGAATTATTGAATTTATCTAAGACTTCAAGGAGTTCTTGCTCTCTCTTTTCTCTTACTGTGCACTGCTCCTTCAAAGCGAGAACATTTTTCTCAAGTTGCTCCTTAGCAATGGCTAGCTTTATGTTCTCAACCCGAACTTGCCTTAGCGCATTGTAGCTAATCATGAGCCGAGAGTTCTCCTCCTTAAGTTTGGATTATGTGCTTTTGATCACTTTGAACCTCCTCATCATTTCGGTAACAGATTCATTGGAGGTTTGACTTCCTACAGAACTGGACTCAGCTGAATAACAAGAGGATGAGTGAGATTTTACCTCGTCTTCGTCAGCCATAAGACATAGATCTTCTGATTCTTGGCTAAACAGGCACAGTAGTCCTTTTTCCTCTTCAGTACTTTCGTCGTCTGAACTCGACCTTGAGGAGCTACTTTCGGCCTCAACATTGTCAGAAGTTTCGTTTACTACCATCGCCTTTCTTCTTCTTTCATTTCTGGAGCTTGATGATTCCGGCTTGTCATTTCTTTTATATCTCTCTCCAGTCTCCTTAGATGGGTTTTTGGTAGCGTTGCTATCTTGATGTTTGCTCACTATTGGGTGGGGGCAATTGGCCTTGAAGTGTCCTGGTTTGCGATAGTTGTAACACAGTAATTGCGAGTCTTGGGTTTCTCCCTTTGAAGTTTGAGGTGAACTTTCGTGTTGCTTTCAGTGGCCCGAGCGATGTGAGTCTTGAAAGTTGTTCTTCCTCATGAACCTCTTCATTTTCCTAACAAATAGGGCATATTGCTCATCAGATAAGAATTCACAAGAGCTAGATTTTGACCTGTTAGAGTTTGTTGCTTGTTGACTAGCCACGAGAGCTACATTTCTTGTTTCTGATTCTTCGACATCTTTCGGTTCATGTTCAAACTCGTACGCCTTAAGATCACTGAAAATCTTTGCTGTGCTCGTCGTTTTCATGTCTCGATTGTCTCTCATTGCAATGACTTTCATTTCCCAAGATTTTGGCAAACCACGAAGAATCTTCAGATTCTTTTCTTTTTCAGATAGTTCCTTCCCGAGATCTGTCAAATCTCCCATGAGTCTGGTGAACCTCAGCTCCATGTCCATGATTGTTTCATTTGGAAGCATTTTGAAGTCTTCAAACTTCTTCATAGCTACAGTCAATTTGTTGTCCTTCTCCTGTTCATCACCTTCTCCCAGTTCCATCAGAACTTTCCATATTTCCATGGCATTCTTGCACTTTCGGACTCTGGGGAACAAGGAGTCGTCAAGGGAGTTGTAGATGATGTTTCGTGCTACATTGTCCAGGTTTGCTCTTGTCCTTTCTTCCGAGGTGTATTGATCTTTTGGCTTCGGTATCATTTGCTTAGCACCGGCCCCTTGAGCTGCGGCTTGTGTGTTCGCCATCATAACTGTAATTGGTCCAGTTGTTATGACGTCCCACATCTCATCATGTATGGAGCAGAGGAGGGCCTGCATTCTTATCTTCTAGTCATCAAATTTAGAGAAGCTAAAAGCAAGCTGCTTAGAGCAGTTAGCATGATTCTTTTCCATTTTAAAAAATTTGTGCAAAGCTGAAAAAATGCAAATTTTCAGAGATTTGATAAGGGATCTACCAGACAGTAAATGCAAAGCCTTTATCGTTCAAGGTATTTGGCTCTGATACCACTTGTTGGTCCCGATAGGGTTATAGCGAGAGTCTAGAGGGGGGGTGAATAGACTCTCTTCGTGTTTTGCCCTAAAAACAACCTTTCGGTGTTCCGGCGCAGCGGAAATATTGAGTTTGTTTATTTACTTTGCACGAGTTTTTGTTATAAAGAGAACTTTCGGTAATGTCGTGAAAATAGTATGATGCATAAATGACAAGCGTAAGTAAAGAGATAGGGAGACGAAAGTTTTATAGTGGTTCGGCCAACTTTGCCTACTCCACTCTTCTTCCACAACTTATGGAAGGATTGCACTAGCACTCGTTAGTACAATTACACAAAGACTTCCTTGATCACTAAGCCGGACAGCCTTCGTAGGTTTTTCAACTCCTCGAGTTTACTCCGCCTCTATCAACTTCTTCTTCAAAGTTGAGGTTGGTAGAAAGAGATTTCTGATTTCTCCAACGCGATGAAGTCTTGACTGTCGAGGAATGATTGCTTCGTACTAATGGCAAGACTTCTTTAGGTGTAAGATAAGGATCAATGAACTTTTTCAAGTATCTTTGCACCTTAACACTGGTTCACAAAAGCTTGAGAGAGCTGAGAGCGTTTAAGAGCTTTTGCGTATGTATAGATCGAGTGATAAGAACCAGCACCTTCTTAGTTGATGAAGGTGGGTTTATATAGGTGAGGAAAATTTCACCCGTTGGAGGGAGATGAAATTTTCAAACCTATTGTCCAATGGATAAGGATCGGGGAGCTTCCCTCATTAAATGGTCCATTAATGAGGTTGTACCTTGTAGCCGTTGATGGCATGGAGAGCCTTAGGGTTTTGTCCTTTAGCTTCAGGAAATAGTACATCTTTATTTAATGCTCCTTGGTATGCGTGTCCCACAAGTTGAGGTCCTTTTGATCCTAGGATGTTGTCAAGTCAGACAGTGGAGACATTCCTCTTGCTATTGGTGTGAAGGAAAGTCTTGAAGGATTGTCATCAATAAGACTGTCCTTTCGTGTTCAATGACAACTCCTGGTTAACTTTCATTATTGTTGCTTCATGCTTCGTGTCTTCTTTCGTCTTGATAACCCTAACAACTAAACATAACTCGTCTTCGTGTGTTTGACTAGCTTAACACGAATTACATGTGAGTTATGGCAGCTTTCGTCTAAGACGAAAGCGGCGCTGAAAAAAAATAACGGTTAGGGGTCTACTTTCGAGGTTACATTGGTATCATCAAAATCCTAATACAAGTGTTCCTAACACAAACTAGCCATGCATGCAATCCAAGTAAGAAATATAAGACTAGGAAATATGATATGATGTACATTAATTATTTATCATGCATCATCACATTATAATGTTTATTATTATTTTTTTTCTTCCAGCTACCATAACAAAGATAATTATATTAACAAATACAATGCAGTGGTTGCCAAGGCAACATATAGATTTTGTTAACTAATTAAAATTAAATTGAACATACATTACAAAAACTTAAATTTCATGTAAATAACAATACAACAATTGGTGAAAGTTCTACTATGGTCATGTAATTAAGAGGCTAATAAGGATCATGAAAATTTTCATGATCCTGATTACTAATCTAAACCAAGTCAGGCCAGGCCAAGAGAGTTGAAGAAAAATTTCAAAGGATGAAACTGGGAAAGACCCAAATACTAGGTGAATAATTAATTATTGCTATGAGAAATAAGTATGCTGGAAGAAAACTACTTAACGTGTGAGGCCACCGGTACGGTCTTCCATATGCAACCAATTCAATGCAAACTAACCAAGTTGATGGGACGACTAATAAGTTAGTTGAAATTAAGGAATCAATTCCATCATTATATTCTAATACTCACAACATGCTATGATCTCATGTATGTACATTTATTTCTACCTATATATATATATATAGTGAAGGGTTCAGGTGCGGTGATGGCTTCCTGTGCGGTTGTGCGGTTGGACGCACCTTAATCATTAAGATGACACATCTTAAATACACAAATCACCACGCACCTTAATTAAGTCCACAAACAAAGCACCTTAAGAACACAAATCACTCACCTTAAATACAAAACCCAAGCACATTAAGCACAGAACAATGCACGTAGAGCACAAAACTCATTCACTTAAGATTTTAAAATGTCTCACATTAAGCACAAACTCACGCACATTAAGCACAACCTCACGCACATTAAGCACAAAACCCACGCACTTTAAGTATTAACTCACAGACCTTAAGGATCAACAACTACTGACATTAATCACTAACCTCGCACACATTAAGCACAAACCCTACGCACAGTAAGCACAAACTCACGCACATTAAGCACAAAACCCACACAGTTTAAGTATTAACTCACAGACCTTAAGTTTCAACAACTACTGACATTAATCACTAACCTCATACACATTAAGCACAAACCCTACGCACATTAAGCACAAACTCCACTCACATTAAGAACAAATCTCACGCACCTTAAGCATAAAAGTCCACACTTTAAGTTTTTACAACTACTCACATTAAGCACAACCCCACGCACATTAAGCACAAAACACACGCACCTTACGCACAAGACTCACGCATCTTATATACAAAACTCACGCACATTAACCACAGAACCGCTCACCTTAATTTTGACATAGATGCAAAAATTACAAAATTGTCACCGTGTTTTTTTTTTAAAAATTTTGGTAATCCTGGACGTTGATTTAAGCGAGATGAATTGCCCAAATTAAACCGCACAACCGCACTTGAGCACCCTAACCGGACCAGAACCTAATTCTATATATATATATATATATATATATATATATATATATATATATATATATATAGAGAGAGAGAGAGAGAGAGAGAGAGGTTGTTCAATAAATCACAAATAAAAATTCACACCCAAAGAAAACACAGTGATCAAACTCATCGGGATATATCCGAGCAAAAGTCGTCGGTCTTGGATACGCAAACAACTAACTAGACATGCATGCAATCATCATCACATTCTAATGTTTATTATTATTTGTTTTCTTCCTGCTACCATAACAAAGATGATTATATTATATTAACAAATACAAGGCTGTGGTTGCCAAGGCAACATATAGATTTTGTTAACTAATTGATATTAAATTGAACATACATTACAAAAACTTAAATTTCGTGAAAATAAAAATATAACAGTTGGTGAAAATTTTACTAGTCATGTAATTAAGATGCTAATAGGAGCATGAAATTTTTCATGATCCTGATTACTAATCTAAACCAAGAGGCTAATTAACAGCTGCGTGGATCATACAATCAAATAATGTACATTCAGTACATAAAAATGTACTTTTAGTATATTAAAATTGTACATTGTATTTACGAAAAAAATACATTATTTGAGTACTAAAAGTAGATTAATTTGTATAATGTATATTCAGTACATAAATAATTTACTTTTAGTATGTTAAAAATGCATTTTTTGTTATGGTCCATATAGCATTGTGTAGACCATAGTCCACACAATAATTTGCCGACGAAGTCAGGCTAGGCCAAGAGAATTGAAGGACAATTTCAAAGGATGAAACTGGGAAAGACCCAAATACTAGGTGAATAATTATTGCTATGAGAAATAAGTATGCTGGAAGAAAATTACTTAACGTGTGAGGCCACCGGTACGGTCTTCCATATGCAACCAATGCAAACTAACCAAGTAGACGGGACAATTAATTAAGTCAAATGAAATTAAGGAATCAATTATATTCCTTCATTCTAATACTCACAACTTGCTATGATATGATGTATGTACATTTATTGCTACCTAAATATATAATTATTTATCAACATCTCATTAAGTTTTACCAAACTCACACTAAACTAAACTAACTACATTAAGAGAAGCTTTGTCCTTTTCAATTTTTCTTTCATTGTAAATTGCTCTTTTAATCTCAAAAGTAATAAGGCATGTGCAATTCTTGCCCATAATGAACTTGGAGTTGCAATAGTATTTCTTAATTGTTAGACAATAATATGACTAACATGAATTAAAATAATGAGGAACCTGACTCGTTACAACGGAAGTTTTAGGATCATCTTGAACATTCTTTGCCATAGTTGTTGGTATTGCCACGGGATGGTAAACCTGCAAAATAAAGGTTAGTCTTTTGTCTACCACTTCTGTCCATAATACCTAATGGTGCGTGTATTCTGAACACGGGAGCTGTGGGAGGACCGTTTTGCTTAGAAGCCTACATGCCATCAACGTAGGCAGATATTTACTTAAAGCTTAACTGAATATCCTGAGTTGCCTAACAGATTAAATCACTAATTGACTTAATCTTCTACTTGCACCACAACCACTTAATTAATACAATATATTATACTATATTATATTGGGGAAAACACTTACATTCTCCAACTTGGTGCAAGTACTAGCGCAACCTCCATTAAAGAACAAAACACATGAACCACAGTAATACGTCCTCTACTGATCAAGTGAGTAATATCTTCTATGATCACATGCATTTAAATTCCCTAACTTAGGTTCTTTATGAACAAACCCTACGTTTATAATTAGTCCCTTAATGGATGTTTCTCAAAAGATATTATGTGCACAACTGAATGAAGAAACCATCCAAATTCACTGTATGATCTCTAAAATCTTAGAAGCATGTCTTAAGTAGAGATCTCTTAATGTTAGCATAATGCTAACTGTAACACCACGTGTTACGACCTCTAAACCAAACTAATTACTTAATTACTTACCCTTAAAAGGGGATTTAATTCCCTTAATTAATTAAGAAAGGTCCACCATAAGCCATGGACCCTTATCCCTAAACCAAACCCTTAGTCCTATAAGAAATAGAATTAGTAAATCCATATCATTCAGACCCTAATTACGACTCTTAGATATATATAAAGACATAGGAGGCACCTAGAACTCACACCACAATAGCTTTCACCACACAAGAATTCCCAAGAATTCCCATAGGAGAAATCAAGAAGAGGATATCTTAGAGAAAGACCCTTTATAGCCAATGTTTCTAATTAAGGCTAAGAGGTAACCCATGTCTCAACAAAACCTATTTTCCTTGCTATAATCTTCTTCTTTGGCTCCTTATTCTATACTTGTGTCTTGATAAATATTTTATGATGATTACGATATGATCTTGATATTGATGAGATGACCCTATGTGTTGATCTTGATAATCTTGATGATTATAAGAGGATCTTGATAATTGTGTGTTGTTCTTGATAAATCTTGATGTTCTTGATTTTAAAGATAAGGTATGATTTTGTGATTTAAATATGATTAGAGCCCTAGGTTGAATCGTGAAATTCGTATTGCGATATTCTTGGTATATTTGGGTGGGAATTCGCATGTTTGGGTGTTAATTATGTTTAGAATTCATAATAGGATATGTTCATTGTGATTCTTGGTTTTGATCCGTTATTTGACTACGTGGTGTTGTCGTTTGCGTTTAAAAGTGTCTAAACATGGTTTCGAGTTCCACAAAAGATCCCGGGACCCAAGTATTGAAAAAGAGTCAGTGGGGGGTAGGTGGGGGTAGGGGAACCCACCACCTACCCGCAGCCCCTATTGGGCGTCGCCGGCAGCGGGCAGGCGACTGCCCGCCGAGCACCCGCTGCCTAGTAGCCTCGCCGCCGGCGGGCAGTCGGCGAGTGGTCCTCCACCCGCCAGCCACCCGCTGGTTTCCCCAATGTGGGATGGTGGTTTTTCCCGTTTGATGTTTCCCCAACCCTCGAGGTGTCCCAACGGACTTCGTTTATCGTGCCTGAGTCTAGTTTGATGTTTCGGGTACCATTCGTAGGATAAAACAGTCTTGTGTATCGCATGCTAGTTGAATTGGTACCCCGTTGACCTAGGCGAAAGACGTATGAACCCCTTAGGATTATTCCTAGTATGTGGATGACCATGCATAGGTTTCTTTATACGTTTTCTCCACTTTCCCAATGTGTTAATGTGGGTTGCATGTGCTTGCTATGTGTTATGTGTGCATGATACCCCAATTTGGTTGCGATCAAATTGGCTATACGGGCAGTTGGATGGGTTGAGAACCATACTAACTGTTAACCAAGCCGGTTGCGATCGGTCAGGTATATAAATATTATATAGGGTTGGGGTCCACCGTTTGGTTGCGATCAAACGTTTTACATGAGCTGCGGTTCATAATCTGGTTGCGATCAGAAATACACTTTTGGGCTGCGATCCACTGTTTGGTTGCGATCAAACATTATGATGAGCTGCGGTTCATCGGTCGGTTGCGATCGACCCCTTCGTGTTGCGATACGAGGCAGGATGCTACGGGGCCATGTCAGAGCTATATGCGCTGACCCTCATGTATGGGCGTGCGATTGGTCTTGTGGCGCCACCAAAGTATGCTTATGTGTTGAGATAATGATTGAATGATGATATGAATAATGTGAAATAATCTTGTGACCAGGATATATGCTAGCATCTTTATATGCATGATTATAACTGTTAAATGTGCTTGTCTCTAGCTACTTGTTGAGTCTATTCTCGATTTTAAAGTTAGAGTCTCCGAAGTATATCTTCCAGCTTCAAAATGGTTTTCCTCTCTCTCTCTCTCTATATATATATATATATATATATATATATATATATATATATATATATATATATATATATATTGTATTTTAACGCGTTGGAGTGGGTTACCAGCATTATTCGCTGAACAAATATATTTGGCTTTCAGGAACAGATGAGTAGCTCCGGAGCGCGCTAGACGACCGAGGCTTAGATAGTTTGTTTTTCTTTCGGCCTGCGTGCCATGATGATGTATTGACATTGTTTTGAGGATATTTAGTTATTGTAGCTTGTGAATTTGAGTTCTCCAGCTCAGATGTGGCATAACACCCCAAACCCTTATGTTTAGTAATGCTCTATTTTCGGTATTAATAATAGTATTACCTTTCTTATATAAGTTTTAAAAGTTTTGAAAATCTGGGGTGTTACAGTTGGTGTCAGAGCCTAAGTTTGACCCTAGGATAAGACTCTTAAGACAAGACTTTAGGACATTAAGCTTGAACTCTAGGTATTTAGGAACATAGGACTCAGGAATATTAGGACGCACGGTGAGGTTGTGAGCCTACCTATCATTATATAACTTCCCCTTCACCCTATTCTACATTTAATTTAAAGAACTCTCCCCTATGCTTATTGCATCAAGGTAAGGGTGCAACACACTAACTCATCATTACAATAAACGTTGGCCTTGTAGACCGTCAGCATGGCACCAAACAGAAGGCAATCAACGACCCCCGAACCCGCCACTCACGATCCTCTAGCTCAGACTCTACAACAACTAACCCAGGTCGCCCAGACACTGAGCAATGTAGCCCTCCACAACAACAACCGACCAACATTGGCCGCCCATCTTCTCGGGGGAAGAGGACCCCGCAATCCTCGAAGAATGGATTCGAACCTTCGACAAAATCCTCGGGTTAGTGGAATGCCCAGAAGAGCGCCGCATAGAAATAGCCTCGTTCTACTTCGGACACGAGGCCGACCTTCGGTGGATCCACGAGAAGCCCACTTACAGACAAGAACCAGGGTTCAACTGGGAAGGCCTAAAGACACGACTACGAGAACGGTTCTACCCTGCACACGTGAGAGCAACCATATACGAAGAATTCCTCCACTTAAAACAAGGGATGGCCGCTCTCATGGAGTACCACAAACGGTTCCTCGAACTTGCCCGTTTCGCACCCAAATTGGTCCCTACAGAAACAACCAAGATAGAAAAGTTCGTGTTGGGCCTCAACTTCGAAGCCCGAAAAGCCCTAATCGTGAGCGAACCCTGAACCCTCAACGAAGCTTACTCCAGTGCCGCCAACCTTTATCGAATCCAACTACTACAACGTGGAGTCTAGGAACAGATTCGTAAGAGGAACACGGGAGGTGGGGCACCACCTGTGAAAAGAACAAGAAACGACACTAACACAAGGCCAAGCAACCCAGCTGGCCAAGGGCCACCCCTGAGAAATAACGAAATTAATACGAGACCCTTCCTTTGCCGAAGATGCAACAAGGACCATAGAGGCAAGGACTGCATGGGAAACCCCTGGCGATGCTTCAACTGCGGGGCAGAAGGACACAAGTCCTTCCAATGCACTCAACCCCCAAACTCACGCCCTACAGTCATGGGCCAACACGGGGGCGCAAACAATCAAGGGAATTACAATGCTCCCGGAAAAGTATTCGTCATGAGCCGCACTAAGGCCGAACTTGAAGACGAGGGCAACTTCAACGAAGAAAACGTGGCCCCAGGAGACGAGGACCCCGCAAATCAATCAGAAGAAAACCAGGGAGAAGAATTCTGCCTAGGATGATCAGTGAACCCCCTGTAAACCGCCCTCATAGTAAAAGAAACCACTTGTTTAGTTTAGTTATTTAGAAATTATTATGAATAAGAGACAATGATAATTAAATTAGCATGAAAAGAGGAACTAAAACATCCCCCACGAACCCAAGAATCGCAAAATCAACACACAATGGAGGCAAAAGTTCGACAAGGAAAACCGGTCAAACCTCTTGCCACCTTGGGTCAAAACAGAAATGGGAAAAGATCCAAAAGGATGCACAACAAGAAAAACTAATACAACCAATAGGGATGGAACCTTAAACCTCTCACTTATAAGACCAAGTTCCTAACCACTAAGTTATGAGTGTTTCTTGAAACCTCAAGGGAACACTCCCTTCTTAAACCCTACCAAATCCCTAAAACCCACAAAACCCCCAAATCAAAAACCCTTCTTCTTCCCCCAAAACACACATTTTTTCTCTCCCTCTCTCCTCCCCTCCAACAAACCGCTGTCACCACCCTCACCTCCGCAACCTGCCGCCGCACCACCAACGACCGCCCAACACTCGCCGCTCCACGCCCCGCCGACAGGCCGCCACCACGACCGACCGACGACCCCATCTGCACGCCGTCGTCGCAGCCCCGGTAGCCACCCGTCGCTCGCCCACTGCCACGCAACACCCGAACACCACCCGGCTCTCTCCCGCTGTCCACGCAACCTCCTGCTCCGCCCCGAACCAAGCCGCGACCTCGCCGTCCAAAAACCGAGCCACATCGCCGCATCTTCGCCAGAAATTCTCGTCAAAGCTTCGCCCGGAAAACATCACCGGGAAAAACACCACCACCATGGGAGATCGCACAATGCCGAAGAAGCCTGTTGGTATCCGAACGCCGGAGTGGAACAACGGCGACTACACGGTGATCGGAGGTAAAGCCCTCGAACCCGACCAATTCTCTCCGGAATTGGTTGATATGCTTAATTTCCAAGGGCTTTTGGATACCTATCTCACAATCAAAGGGGATACGTACCCCGAGTTGGTAAAAGAATTCTATCGCCACTTGGTAGCCGTCAAACGGGGTGATAAGTTGGAAATCACCACCAAGGTCCGAGGCAAAGAGATAGTACTCTCTGAAGGCCGCTTGGCCAAAATCCTAAAACTGACCACCACGGGTGTGTTAGACTATGACCGGAAGGGATGGATCGGTACCCAAGGCACAGGGTATAAGGATTACCTCGGGTACCTGCTTAGGAAGGAAGAAGGCTTCACCTCGGCCACCCGGCCAAACAAGAAATGGCTAACCGCCGAGCAGAAACTGCTAGTCATGATTGTAACTGATAGCTTGTTGCCCACGAACAACAAGAGTAAGTACGTGGGGAGCTTATATGCACTACAAGAAATTTTACATTTAGTGACAAGAGAAGTTGTCACCGAAACTATCAATTTTGGTCACTATTGAAATTAGTGACCAATTTTTGAAGTCGTCACTATATCCTCCGTCACTATTGTAGTAGTGACGACTTTTGAAAAGTTGTCACAATTACTCACTACTTTTGTGATAATATTTACTTACACTAAAAGTAATATTTGAGTGATAACGATAGTTGTCACAATAAACGTATAATTTGAGACCAAATATGTTATTACAAAAAATTGATCTAGTGACAACACTTTAGTTACAATAATTGTACTTATTTTTCAATAAATTAGGCTAAACTTGGGGCCAACTCGGTCGACCCCCACCCTGCCCCGGGACTAGACATGGCTCGACCTACGCCTAGCCTATTTGGATCGATTCGGACTTGTGACCTCAACTCTAATACCATTTGATAGATTTTAGCATTGTACTATGCTTACTTCCCAGTAGGTCACCCATCTTGTAAGTCAAGCACGCTTAACCTTGGAGTTTTTTGGTTATCTGTTGTCATATCATATTCTTCTTAAAGCCAATTAGTGATAAGTATGAGTTTTTTAACATTTGTATTAGAATGAATTGAAACTATTTTTTAGTCACAAAAAAGGATATTATTTGTGACTAAATTACGAAGTGTCACAAAAAAATTTTCACTAAATGTCTTAATTCTTATAGTAGAGTGCACCTTTGCCTATTTTCTGAAAAACAAAGTCAAGTTCAACCTACCCACCCTTATGCTAAACACACATGGAGTTTTGCAAGTCGAGCAACCGGCTTAGTCTACACTACGGGATGATCCTAAGTTGGATCATGGAAAAGAAAGGACTGGACGTAAGCCACACCAAAATCAAACCCGTAAGCGGGATGATTTTCAATGCCCAGAACCTCCGTCGCAACGCCATCTACCATATCGGAGGGGGTCAGTTAGAAATCTCCAACAAAAAGCTAAAGCGGGCAATGCAAGAATGTGGGGAACAGGAAGAACAAGAGGAGCATGAGGAAAATAGTGAGCCAAATCCACTTGCACCCGCACAAGAAAGAGGGAATCCCGGAGGTCAAGATGAAGGAACTGTAAATGAGTGCATCCTTGCGCAACTCACCCGACAAAACCAAATCATGGATGAAGGGTTCTCGTCCCTAATCCACGAAACGCGCGCATTAGATTAAAGAGTGGCAGCAATCGAGACCATGTTGGGCACACGCGGGGCATCTAGCTTGGGAGCATGAAACCAAGGTGACCCAAACTTTCCCAAACACCACCGCACCAAGCTCCATCCTACCCCCAGTAAAGCGACACGTGAAGCCATAAATCCTAATCAGGAGGCCAAATTACGTGACGTCCAGGGGTGAAAGAATGGATCCGCGCACCGGCATCGGGGACGAAGCCTCTTGTGAGGGGGGGAGGGTGTAACACCCCGTGTTACGACCTCTAAACTAATCTAATTACTTAATTACTTACCCTTAAAAGGGGATTTAATTCCCTTAATTAATTAAGAAGGGTCCACCATAAGCCATAGACCATTATTCCTAAACCAAACCCTTAGTCCTATAAGAAATAGAATTAGTAAATTCATATCATTCAAACCCTAATTAGGACTCTTAGATATATATATATATATATATATATATATATATATATATATATATATATATATAAGGACATAGGAAGCACCTAGAACTCACACCACAATAGCTTTCACCACACAAGAATTCCCATAGGAGAAATCAAGAAGAGGAGATCTTAGAGAAAGACCCTTTATAGCCAAGGATTCTAATTAAGGCTAAGAGGTAACCCATGTCTCAACAAAACCTATTTTCCTTGCTATAATCTTCTTCGTTGGGTCCTTATTCTATGCTTGTGTCTTGATAAATCTTTTATGATGATTACGATATGATCTTGATGTTGATGAGATGACCCTATGTGTTGATCTGGATAATCTTGATGATTATAAGAGGATCTTAATAATTGTATGTTGTTCTTGATAAATCTTAATTTTCTTGATTTTAAAGATAAGGTACGATTTTGTGATTTAAATGTGATTAGAGCCTAGGTTGAATCGTGAAATTCGTGTTGTGATATTCTTGGTATATTTGGGGGGGAATTCGCATGTTTGGGTGTTAATTATGTTTAGAAGTCATAATAGGATATGTTCATTGTGATTCTTGGTTTTGATCCGTTATTTGACTGCGTGGTGTTGTCGTTTGCGTTTAAAAGTGTCTAAACATGGTTTCGGGTTCCACAAAAGATCCCGAGACCCAAGTATTGAAAAAGAGTCAGTGTGGGGTAGGTGGGGGTAGGGGAACCTGCCACCTACCCGTTGCCCCTATTGGGCGTCGCCGGCAACGGGCAGGCGACTGCCCGCCGGGCACCCGCTGCCTTGTAGGGAAAACACTTACATTAATTAGTCACCAAAGTCCGACTTACATCTTTTAGTGGAGATGAAATATATCATTCAATTTAAGATCAAAATAATATATAGCCATACAAGGGTTACGAGTCTGAACATCCACGTCACCCGATTAAAAAGCAACTATATATGTCAACATGTTGTTTGTTCAAGACGAATTGACTCTCACATGATCTCATAGCCTTTCAACCAGAAATAATTTCAGTGTTTGAAAAGGTAAGCAAGGAATCATAGCACAAGAGGAATCCTATCCTTTCAAGTAAAGATCCTTGTATTCCGACAACACAAAAATTCCACGACTCTATACAACTACACTCAAAGCACAGGAAAAAAAAAAAGAAAAAAAGAAAGAAAACAAGACCTCGACACCGCCCCCCCCCCCCCTCCCACACACACACATCGCCGGAAAACACGAAGCGGGACAACCACCTTCCGCTGCCGGCGCACTCACGACACCCCACACCAGAATTTTTGAAAAAAAAAATAAAAATAATAAAAACGTAAACACACACACAAAAAAAAAAAAAAAATACAATACAATAGAACATCGGAAACCCCAAAACCCTCCTCCCCCTTCAGAAAGACGTCACCAGACACTACCTACCGCCGCCGCACCCCAGACCGGCCAGCATACCACCACCGCCACAAAAATCACCCCCAATAAATAACAAATAACACCACCGCACAACCGACCGAGATACCCCACTGGAGCCAAACCCACCAAAAAAAAAAAAAAAAAAAAAAAAAAAAAAAAAAAAAAAAAAAAAAAAAAAAAACCCAACCCTAACAAAAAAACCCCAAAACGCATATCAACAAGTAATCAAAACAATAGACATTGAAATACCTTAACCACTAGCAGAAGCACCCCTCCGACGCTTTGACCACCTGGTGGAGGAGCCGGCCATGGAGAACAAACAGCTACGGCGACGAGGCGAAGGAATGGAGATTGCTGCCGGAGATCTCTCTTTGCGATGCTACCGAGGAGAATGGAGAGACTCAAAATAACCCACACGCATAAGGAAAATAAAAGTGTCAAATAAAATTCTAAACGGAAAGAAAATAAATGCATATGGAAATTACACCCCTACCCCCAAGTATATGACATAGCAGTTAATTACAAAAAAAAAAAAAAAAAAAAAAAAAAAAAAAAAATCTATAAATCACAACCGTTAAAATATTAAAATGGATGATCAGGATCGAAACTCATGATCTCACCTGAATAGTGGGTCTCACTGGATTCAAAATCTATATATACGCGTATTGCGCGACTTATTTAATGCCCAATGTATATCTATGCATGACTATATAGGAAAAGTTTATTATAGTTGGTATTAAAATTAATGTAAAAAAAAATAATTATCTAAATACTTATTGTAGTTGACATGGTATTAGGTAGTAATGTAGTATATACTATTTCTGGTTGGAATTACTCTATGTTTTACTAATTCGCTTTTGGATAGATTTGTCCTTGTCGATCTTCGTGTTCATTGATTGTCCGCTTCTCTTTTGTTAGTATTGTCTCATGTGTAATTGGGTTATTGGTGCTGGTTTTTAAAAAGAACATATTTGGTCTAATTAGTTTTATTACATTAAAGAATCGGATAAAAAAAATTAATTGTACAATATTTGTAAAGTAATGTACAATTGTACCGTTATAGAAATACAGATAAAAAAAAATATTAATATCATTATAGAATTGAAACTTTATTGGTTTATTGGTCACCAATCTACCTACGGTGTAAAACTCCTCTTCAGTTTCGGCCTGATCCAAAGGGACGTTGGGGAGCTGCATGTATATGTCCTCGTCGCCCATATCAGCGAGGATAAGGTTAGCACACATGCTAGCAATAATTTCGGAAGCCGCCATGAGGAGCAGTGAAGAAAGAACAGCCACAACCCCTAAAATTGCAAGGCGGCAAGAAGGAAAGCTCGCGAAGGAAGCGAGAGAGAAAAAAACATAAATCTTATTCATTTATTAAAAGAAATACTCAACTAGGGTTCATATGACTACTATATATTCTTAGATTCCTAGAGGTGCTTTGAGAATGATGAGGGATTAAAGTCTATCATTCTAACAAGGGATTTGACAGTAGGTCACTCAAGGAATTTTCTACATATACAACGACGGAGACTATAGTTTGACCTTGAGGAAATTGGTTACTATAATTTGTAAATGGGAGTTCACCTCTACAATGGGAGTTGCATCTAGAGGCAAGAGGGATCTTGCAGCACGAGGGAGTTGTGTTCTCGATTCCCATGGTGTTACATAAAGAACAGCAACAAGTGTTCAGCAGCGATGAGGGATCGAGTTGCATCTGGAGGCAATTAAAATCTAATTGTTGGTAACTAAATACTATTTTTATTTAGTGGTGGTTACCAATTCATGTGCACCTAATGAATGAAAACCACATCAGGAAGGTAAATTTGGGAGGAGGGATAAAGCATTTTCCACTAAAAAAATGGGACTTTATATCCCCTAGGCTAATAATTAAGCATTGATTTTTTTAATATTGTCTGATATATTTGTATTTTATATATATACATATATACCTTGGTTGTTCAATAAACCACAAATGAAAACTCACACTCAAAGATAAACAATGATCAAACTCATCCGGACTAAAAGAAATATTACTTTTCACTTTTCAAATAAACGATAATATATACCTTAATATAATTTTAAAAGAACAACTATTACATTTCAATTGTAAATCAAATATTCGTTAAAATGAATGCATTTAGAATAAGACCTAATACTTTTTTAGTAAAAGGAAATACATACTCTTGAAATGACAAATTTTAAAGCAAACTTAGCTTACCTTCTCACTTTTAAACCCTTTTAAAAGTGAACATTATTTTTAAAAACACAAATCCAACTTTTAGATTTGTCTGACACACGCTTGGGTGAATAACAAACATACAAACAAACCAATAAAAAAAAAAAAAAAAAAAAAAAAAAAAAAATGAGGTTAGTTGACCTCTGATCTGACCACACTGTTCCTAAATAGCTCCGCTGATTGCATTAGCCGCTAATCCAAGTCCGAGGCCTCTTACTATCTGCCCAGCTATTTTCCCTAAGGTAAACATCTTGTCATTCTTGTGCGGAGATGTCTGAGGTGCAAATGGCGGGTGCTGATGTGCGGCGGCCGGTGGGTAATAATATGCTTGTGATGTGCATGGGGCATGGATGATACGGCGGAGGCGGGTGGTGGTGCACGGCAGCCGGTGGCGGAGGATAATATCCGGGCGGCGAAGGATACTGATGCAGCATTGCGGGTTGTTGAAGTGGCGGCGGTTGATAGTATGCGGGTGGCGGCGGAGGATATTGATGTAGCGTTGCGGGTTGTTGATGATACGGCGGCTGTGGTGGCGGTGGCGGTGGGTGATAATATCCGGGCGGCGGATGCATTGGAGGCGGTGGGTTATAATATCCAAACTGATGAGGTTGCTGCGGCGGCGGATAGATATACCCTTCCATTTTGAGCGGTGAATTGCAGAACTAAAGAAGACTGATACTTAGCTTCTTGTGGCCTGCGTTTGTATTTATAGTGTGAAGAAATGATAGTAATGTTTAATTTGTAGGTGTGGAATGATTCAACGGAATGGGACTTGAGAGTTGAGATCATAAAACTCACCATTTCTATTTAGCTATTGAACCTTCCATAAAATTACTCTTACTATTCATAGACAGAAACGTAACTAACGTCTTCAATTCCACGCGCATTCAAAAGAATTAAAAGGAAAAAATGTATTTTTAATCTCTCAGTTGTTCATTGTTAGCGGTTTTAGTCTATAATTTTTTATTGTTGTAATATATACATGCCTAACTCTTCAAATAAGTTACAACTTTAACCTTTGGAGCAACAAAACTATTAAACTATTAAAATTTTATTTAGTACAGGGGTATTTTAGTATTTTTAATGTTTTTCTTTAATTATAATCTTGTTTAGTCTCGATATTTCATTTGTAAAATAAAATAATATGATTTTAGCAAGGTCATGTAGGGAAAATATAGCTACGATGTGCCACAATTGAAAATGAAAAATTTAGCGAAAAATGCTGTCAAATTTTTATTTTGCAGATGAAATACCAAAACTGACAATGTTATAAAGAACAAAGATAATAAAATTTTTAAATATCCATGTAGTAAGTAAAATTTTAATAGAGTTTAATAGAATGGTTGCTCTAGGTTTTAAAAATGTAGCTTTAATTTTTCGAAGAGTTAGAGGTATATATGACATAGTAAAAAGTTAAGGACTAAAATCACTAATAATAAATAATTGAGGGATTAAAATTACATTTTTCTCAAAATGAAACATGTACATACAACTCCTTGATTTTATTTTAATTACTTACATCATTATGTTATTCAACTATTATGAGACTAATTCTCATCTCATCATGCACACAAAGTTAACTAGCTTAGTTTGATTCATCTTCTCAAATTTCACCCTTATGATCAGTTGAGCTGCCCATGCGGGCAGCTTAGTTTGATTCTTACTCGAGTGAAGGCATGTTAAGAAATTAAGTTCGTTCTAATTGGGATAAAGATCATGATCAAATTGGTCATACTAACTTTCTCACCATGTCATAATTAATACTTTATCCTTCATCTTACTCTATATAATAGCAAAATGTTTTTGCCACATTATTTTCCCGCCTAAATAATAAGGCGTCGTTTGGACTGTTATTAATTTTCATATTTATGAACCCATTGGATGACTACTATTACAACTTTCCATGTGTATTAATTGTTTTAACATTTGTTCAAATTTATTATTAGAACCTTTGGAATCTGCACAGCCGCAGAGATGGCTTATCATACGTACAGTAATCATTTTCAGATCTGTGAATCCGTTGGATGACTACTATTGCAACTTTCAATGTGTATTAATTGTTTTAACATTTGTTCGAATTTATTATTATAACCTTTGGAATCCGCATAGCCACATGAATTGTTTATCATATGTACAGTGATCATTTTGAAAAAAAAAATTAATATAATAACATTGATTCAAGATATATAGATACTAGAATAACATACACACATATTTAATGAATCAGCATATATAAAATAAAAATAAAAAATGTAATAATATAGTCAGTTTTTTCCAATACTAATTGCGGAATATGTATAGTCCCACTTTTGAAATGCCCCTTGAAAATTGTTCAATATTGTTCAATTTCTAATCAAATTAATAACAAAGCATTAATGGAGAGGCACAATTGCTACTCAAAAAAATGGTATAAATATGCACTAATCCGAGAGTGTTCTTCACCATTGCAACTTTCTGCAAAAAAAAAAAAAAAAAAAAAAAAAAAAAAAAAAACTCTACAAAAATGTTTTTCCAATACTGTCTTGCATCTTAGGTTAGCCCTATGCACACCCGGAGAGCAATCCGGGTGCGTTTGGTGAGAACTTATAAAGTCCCTGAATTACGTGGAGGAGCACCGGCAAGCACGATAATCCAAATGTTGAATTATTAAAAAAACATTTTATTATTACATAGAATAAGAAGATTATACAATAATCCTAAATTATTAAGAGGCCATATTTAATGATCGTGCAACGCACAAAAAACTTACTAGTTTGTACTAAAGCATGCAATTTACCTCTTTCGCCAATTTTTATAATAGAAATAGTAAATAGTACATGATTCTTAAATTTGTGATTCAAACTTAGATAAAACTAAGGTAGGACCCACAAGTCCACAACGTATGTTAGCCTCCATCAACACTCTCATGACTAGAACTAGTATACTTTGATCTAGTAAATAAACACGGTAAGTTACGCATATGTACATACTTATCCTAGCTACTTAATAGTATTGTAGAAAGACTAGCTCTTCAGTCTTCGCTCCTCTGCTCCCCACATAATTAATGCACATTATATTGCTACCTCTATCAAATGTAAAATTTAAGCTTCCTACATTTACTAGGCGTTTGGTTGAAAGGAATTTAAATTACCTTCCCACTTAATTCCTATCTAATTTCAAATATCACAAAATTTCCTTATTTGATTGAAAGGAATTGCAATTCCATGAAATTGTAATTTCCTCATTTTCATGAAATTAAAATCTCATGTCCCTCCTGAGATTTTAATTTCTGGGATTTTAGGAATAAAAAAAGATAGTGATGCGTCAAAATTACCCATTGTTTTTTTAACCTAAAATTAATGCCTGATAATAACAATGGACATTTTGGACTTTATACTACTTATTCCCTTTCAATTCCCATGTATACCAAACATTGAAATTGAAATTCCCAGTATTCTATTCCTGTAAATCAAATACTGGAATTTAAATTCCCACTTTATTCCTAGTAATTCATCTCCCATAAAATTACAATTTTTTTCTCACGTAATTCCCCCTCTCCAACCAAACGCCCTGTTACTGTACGTAATAACAACTCTTCCAATGTTTTACCCAACACACACTAAACTAATTAACTAACTAAATTATGAAGAATTATATATTCAATGAAGAGCTACAAGAATCATTAATATTTTTATTTTATATATATATATATATATATATATATATATATATATATATATATATATATATATATATACTGTTCAGGTGAGAACGGGTTGTTCGGGAGCAAGGGCGGACCTACAATGGGGCTGCCCCCACTCACCCCACCCCCACCGCATATATAATTCTTGTATGTATATATGTATATATAGTACAGGATTTTAATAAGTAGAAGAAAATTGATAATAGTAAACCACAGAGGTGTTAGATCAGCTTGCAAAAGGCGTGGTTTATCTTGAGAAAGGGCAAGGTTTTGAATCCTAGAACACATGCTTGGCTAGCAACACAGAGACACTGTTTCTTTATGAATTTTAAATATTAATTAATGGTGAGATTTTTTACACACACATATAACCTTTTTTTTTTTATTAACAATGAGATGTGCATTCGAATTATTTTATCAAATTAATTATGTTTCATATTTTGTTATGAATATTTTTATAAAGTTTTGATGTGCTTTATTTTTCGTTCATATCTAACAATATTTATAGCTATAGTTCTTAAGTGTTTCATTTTTTTCCTTCAAACTATCTGTTTTATTTTAAAGTGTTGCCCCCACTAGAGAAAATTCCTGGATCCGCCACTGTTCGGGAGAGGACTAAGAACCACTCACAGCCGCCCACGTGTCTAGATCTAACGGAGAAACACGAATTTAAAACAACAAACGCGGTGGTAATTTCGTAAATAATTGAACATTGAAGTGCAAACTTGCACCAATTCCTTACACTTTTAACACATTTTACTTGCACCAAAGTTTGAGTTATTTACGAAAATATCACCGCGTCATTTTTTAAAATTACATCTGATTCGTTAAATCTAAATACGTAGACAGCTGCGATTAGTTCTTAATTCCATCCAGAACTCCCGTTCTCACCTTATCACGCCTATATATATATATATATATATATATATATATATATATATATATATATATATATATATATATATATATATATATATATATATATATATATATATATATGACAGGATAATAGGGCTGGCACCCATCCCGGATCACAAATGGGCATTGACTCAGCATCACATGGGAACCCAACGGGCAGAACTCCAACGGTTAGGAATTCCAACAGGTGTCACCTTTATTGACTTTGAAGCCACCATTGATGCCACCTTTGATGAGAGAGAGTTAAAGCCTCAACGCCTCATTCATGACTCTTCATATTCTTGCCGTTAGCTCAGCTCCCCAATGATGACTCTTCATGTTGTTACCGTTAGGACCTAGCATAAATAGAACTTCCCTCAGTTGAGCAGGGGACACCTTGTACTTTCTATACTGAGACAAAAGCAATACAACTATCGTATTCTCTTATAGCATTGTTATATTATTATTTACCGGTAACGTTATTACCGTCATTGGTGCTTTCATTGAGAGCCTGAGTCCAATACTCAAGCAGGCTACAACACTACTCTTTTTCTCTTTCAACAGCAAGCCTGAAAGAATGGCGTCCCGCAGCTCCCACGGTTCTCGCAACGTGAACAATGGCAATGCCTCAGGTGACCTCCGGGACCAACTCACCAACAATCGTGGAGGGGACCTCCGAGAACAGCTCAACAACGGGAGGCCCGGGGACCTTCGAGACCAACTCAACAATGGAGGGGTAAACCAAGCCGTGAACGGGAGGCCCGGGGACCTTCGAGACCAACTCAACAATGGGGGGGTGAACCAAGCCGTGAACCTCCAGGCGACCGCCGATATCATTCAGCAAGCAGTGACGGCGGCGCTAAATCAGGTGGCGGCGGGACTGCAAGGCCAAGTGCTCACGCCGCGGCCCCAGCAAATAGGGGTAGAGGCCCAAAGAAGTGGACCGGTCAGACGACAACCAGGCCCTTCCCAATCTGCGCCAGAACGATTGGGACAGAGGGCGCCCGTGCGGCAAAGATTAGGATCACAGGCTGAGGGGTCCTCTACCAGAGGCCCTCGCCAACACGAGAACAGACAAGCCGAGAGATCACCCACAGAGGAGGTGGGCGAGTCTCGGGAGCCGACCCCACGCCGACACATTGATGAGTCGGCCCTACGTCGACACTTGGAGGAGCGACGCGTCGATGAGCCGGCTTTGCGTCGGCACTCGGCGGAGAAGCGACGCGCTGATGAGCGGGTCCCACACCGACACTTGGATGGACGGAACGTCGAGGAACCTGCTCCGCGTCGACACTCAGATAGACAGCACGTCGATGAACTAGCTCCACGCCGACACATGGAGGACCGGCAGCCGGCCCCGCGTCGGCACCCTGACGAGTCGGCCCTGGTCGAGAAGCTGCAGAGAAGAATCGAGGAGTTAGCAAGAAGGGTGGAGGCACGAGAGCAGTCGCCGGAACCTGAGGTACGGATGGCAGCACCATTCTCCCCTAGCATCATGGACGTACCTTTGCCGAGGGACTTTAGGTTGCCCGCCATCAAGGAGTACACGGGGGCCACTGACCCACGTGTCCACATGACGAGGTACAAGGCTGCTATGGTAATGATCGGGGCAGGGGACGCCATCATGTGCCGAGCGTTCTTGTCCACACTGGATGGAGCGGCCCAAGACTGGTTCAACACCATCCCAGATGGGTCGATCCAAAACTTTGGGGAGTTATCCAAGAGCTTCCTAACATACTTCTCCGGTAGCATACATCCCAAGAAACCCTTCTCTCACCTCTGTGTAGTGAAGCAAGATAGAGGCGAGAGCCTCAAAGACTTCCTGATCAAATGGAAAAAGAAAGTCAATAATGTCTACGACTTCGACTCCAAGGCGGCGATCCCGATATTTATCCATGCCTTAAGATCAGGGTATTTCCACAAGCAGCTGAACGCTCACCACCCCCGCTCTTACGAAGATCTAATGAGGACAGCTAGCCGCTATGCCGAAGCAGAGGACGTCGACAGGAAGAAGAAGGACGAAGAGGATGGTAGGAAAGATGGGAAGCCTGGGAAAGCTGGTCCGCCCAGCCAGGTACCACTCTCGAACCACCCGACCGCAGGGAAAGGCCGAGACCACGAACGGCCTCGCCTGGTCCCCTTGCGTAATTTGACTCCTCTTACCCATCCCGTCAGTGTCATTCTAAAGCAAGCTGAGGAGATGGGAATGGTAGAATTCCCCGAGGAGTGCATGAAGGTCTCCTCAAAGGCAGACCAAACAAAGTACTGCAGGTTTCATAGGCATGCCGGACACGATACGGATGAATGTCACGTTTTGAAGAGACAAATAGAAGACCTTATCCAGCAGGGCTACTTCCGACATTTCGTCAAGCGACCCAAGCAGCAGCAACAGCCGCAACACAATCCACAAAAAATGTCTGGAGGAATGAGGATGGCACCGAGCCGTCCACCTCAAACGCCAAAAAAAGAGACCACGACCAAATATCTGAGCAGAGTGATAGCGAGAAAGAAACCGAGGTGGCGCCTAGACGACAAAAGAGGCACACCATACACTTTATCTATGGTGGACCTGCAGGGGGCGACACGCCCGCGGAAAGAAAGAAGTGGAGCCGGCGGCTATACGTGGGAGAAGTGGCGAGTCTTCCCAGAGAAAAGAAACAGAGACAGGAGGCCATCACCTTCTCTGATGATGACCTCCCAGAGGGCCCGTTACCCCATCGTAACGCCCTGGTAATTGAGATGGACGTCAATGATGTCATTATCCGCCGCATCTTAGTCGACACGGGAAGCTCAGTCAATGTGATGTATTACGATGCCTTCACCAAGTTAGGGATACTTAGGAACCAGCTCAAAGAAGTACGTACCTCACTCTCTGGATTTACGGGTGATTCAGTGGAGACGAAGGGGTCAGTGGTCTTACCAGTGGAGATAGGCACGAGCCCTAACATTCGCAAACTTGACTTGGAATTCA
>NW_017616635.1:972023-999523 GCF_001879475.1 Ipomoea nil
CCACACAAAACAGAGTAAACAGAGCCCTGCATCACCAAACACACACCATTAGGTGTGAGTAAAAACACCATACACTGTTCGGAAATACACCATTGGGGGTGGTGAGTTATATGGTGTGTTTTTTTTGAGTCTGTGGTGTATTTTGTGATGTTTTATTACATTTCATTGGGGTGTGTTTTTATTACATTGTTGGTACATATTGTTAACACTGTTGGTGTATTCTGGAATTTGACCGCACCGCCGCACCGTAAGACCCTGTCGCATATGAGCGCTCTTCTATATATAGTCCTCACGTCCTCACCTAAGATTAGGTCCACAAACAAAGCACCTTAAGAATACAAATCACTCACCTTAAGTACAAAACCCAAGCACATTAAACACAGAACAAAGCACTTTGAGCACAAAACTCACACACTTAAGAATTTAAAATGTCTCACATTAAGCACAAACTCACGCACATTAAGCACAAACCCACGCACATTAAGTACAAAACCCACGCACATTAAGCACAACCTCACGCACATTAAGCACAAAATCCACGCACTTTAAGTATTAACTCACAGACCTTAAGTTTCAACAACTACTGACATTAATCACTAACCTCACACACATTAAGCACAATCTCTACGCACAATAAGCACAAACCCACGCACATTAAGCACAAAACCCACGCACTTTAAGTATTAACTCACAGACCTTAAGTTTCAACAACTACTGACATTAATCACTAACCTCACACACATTAAGCACAAACCCTACGCACATTAAGCACAAACTCCACTCACATTAAGAACAAATCTCACGCACCTTAAGCACAAAAGCCCACACTTTAAGTTTTAACAACTACTCACATTAAACACAACCCCACGCACATTAAGCACAAAACACACGCACCTTACAAACAAGACTCACGCATCTTATATACAAAACTCACGCACATTAATCATAGAACCGCTCACCTTAATTTTGACCTAGATGCAAAAATTACAAAATTAAACCGCAAAACCGCACCTGAGCACCCTAACCGCACCAGAACCTGATTATATATATGCTAATTTTACACGTGCATTGCGTGACTTATTTAATGCCCAATGTATATCAATGTATGATTATATAGGAAAAGTTTATTATAGTAGTTGACATTAAAATTAATGTTTAATGTGCACTTTTGAATAAAACAATTATCTAAATACTTATTGTAGTTGACATGGTATTAGGTACTATATACTATTTTGTTGGAATTACTTGTGAGTGTTACTATTATTATTGTAATTAATATTGTATAGTCTATAGTAGTAATGTGTGGTATTAGACTTAGTCTTTATATTATATCCTATCTCTTAGGAGTGTTTAGAGGTTCAGTTGGATATACTCTCTGTAATCCGTATTCTGTTGTTATTGGAATTAATCTTCTCTCTCATCTGGTATAGCCGAAGATCGATCCTATCATCTCTCTCTCCTAAAAGCAACCCCCACCATGCAATTCCCCCCCCCCCCCCCCCTTACCGTACGTACACGTCCGAGTTATGTCGTCCAACTCGTCGGAAAGAACTGTGTCAGCCGTTGGTGGTTCAACTCCGGCCACCATGAATCCTCTCTCGGGCGCTCATCACTTCATATCAATGAAGCTGACCTCCCGAAATTTTCTTTTTTGGAGGACTCAGCTCATTCCGTTTTTGCGAGGCCAGGATTTAATTGGCTATGTTGATGGCAGTTTCGAATGTCCAGCGCCCACTTTACCCGTTCCTGCTGCCGATTCCGGCTTCGGCACCACCAGTACGGAGTCCGTTCCCAACCCCGCATACAAGGCTTGGGTGAAGCAGGATCAGTCGATCCTGTCCCTGCTCATATCGTCAATGGACGATGAAGTACTGCATCTCGCAGTAGGCCGAAACACTGCCGCGGAAGTGTGGCAATCCATCTGCACCGCATTAGGGTCCAATACCCAGGCGCGATGTCTCAATCTCCTCGGCCAAGTCCAGGGGTTGCGGCAAGGTGGTGCAACCCTGGTAGATTATCTCGGGCGAGCAGAATTACTCGTCGAAGCCTTAGCGCAGGCGGGGCAGCCATTGTCACTTCGGGAGCAAAATCTGTATGTGCTGCGAGGTTTACGTCCCGAATACCGTTCGTATGCTGCGTCGTTGACGGCCCAGAACCCTCTCTCTTTGCCGCAGCTTACGGATTATTTGCAGGCGGCGGATTTCATCCTCTCGGATGATTATCCGCATGCGGATGCCGGCAGTACGCACACTGCCATGTACGCTGGGCGCGGAAGTGGCAGGCACTCGCACAGCAGCGGCAGTCCGCAAGGCAGCAACGCGCACAGCAGTGGCTCGGCGCAATCGGACAGCGGTCGCAGAGGTGGCCGTGGCGGTCGACGCGGTGGGCGTGGCGGTAGAGGACCTCCGAGGTGTCAGATTTGCAGGGCACTCAGGCACACTGCATATATTGTTATATATAAAAGGTATACAGGTCAGCCGCCCGCGCAGGCTCTTGTAGCAGTTTCGGGTGATGTTTCGGTCTCTCCGGCCGAGGCATGGTATCCGGATACGGGAGCCACCGCGCATGCCACTCCGGATGCGGGCATGCTAGCATCCTCAGATGAATATGGGGGCTCGGACACTCTCCGGGTCGGAAACGGTACAGGTTTGGTTATTTCACGGGTTGGCCATGCAACCATCCCTTCCGAGTCTAAACAGTTGTTTCTGTCCAATGTTTTACATGTGCCTAAATTGACTGTTCCATTAATTTATGTTCAAAAGTTTGCCAATGAAAATAGAGTTTATTTTGAGTTTCACGATAACTGTTTCTTTGTGAAGGATTCCAAAACCAAAATGGTGCTCCTTAAAGGTCCCACGTCCGGCGGTCTGTACAAGTTACCAGTTTCACAGCGCCATTTTGCGTTTATTAGTTCCCGGGCAACACCAGCTCTTTGGCATCGCAGGTTCGGGCACCCTCACAATGTCGTCCAAAATAAAATTCTTCAACAGTGTTTAGTTTCCACAAATAATAATTCCAGTTTAGGCTCATGTACGGCTTGCCATCTTGGCAAGTCATCCCGTTTTAAATTAGACCGTATTAATGATTCTAGCAAAAATGTCCTAGATTTATTGTATACGGATATCTGGGGCCCTGCCCCCGTAGTATCGGCTAGCGGTTTTCGTTATTTCTTACTGTTTGTCAATGACTACTCCCGTTTTTGCTGGTTTTATCCATTACGGGTAAAATCAGATATTTATAAAATTTTTGATGTGTTTCGTGTGTTGGTAGAGCGACAATTCTCGCGCTCTATCAAGTCCATTCAGTCAGATTTAGGGGGTGAGTACCGTAAATTACACAACACGTTCCAAACACTTGGTATAAATCACCGTCAGTCATGTGCATACACGCACGAACAAAATGGCCGAGTAGAGCGCCGTAATAGACATATTATCGAAACGGGTCTAGCTCTTCTTGCTCAAGGGTATGTTCCACCCCAATATTGGGACTACGCCTTTGAGATGGCCACATGTTTAATCAACTATCTTCCATCCTCCGTCCTAAAATTTGAAAGTCCATACTCCAAACTATATAAAAAAGCCACCACCCTACAAATTTCTTCGTGTCTTCGGGTGTCGATGCTACCCTTATCTGCGGCCATACAATCACCATAAGATGGAGTACCGTTCGACACCTTGTGTCTTCCTAGGTTACCCACCGTCCTATAGGGGATATAGGTGCATGGACCTAATCAGTGGAAAAACCTATATCTGTCGCCATATGCGGTTTGATGAATCTTCTTTTCCTTTTGTCACAGATATACCGTTGCAGGTTAATGAATCGGTATCTATACCCTGGGCTTCTGGGCCTATAGTTCCCACGAATGTGGTCCATCCAGTGGCAACTCAACCAGCACCGCAGTCACCTACGCCCCTAGCTCGAGAAGAGCCGCACTTAGCCATTGAACCAGTAGTCCGACCTACCCGGGGCCGGCCGCGGGGTCGGGCTAAACGGGCTCAACCCCAAGAACGGGGACATGTCATGCGCTTGCGCAACATGACTCATGGTGAAAATGAGGATTTCCAGGCCTTAACAGTCTCCACTAACCCCACCTGCTACTCACAGGCTGTTGGGCATCCGCAGTGGCGGGATGCTATGGATCAGGAGTTTAATGGCTACTCCACAATAACACCTGGCGTTTAGTACCAGCAGAACCCAACATGAATATCATTGGCTGCAAATGGGTCTTCCGCACCAAGCGGACTGCTGATGGTGCTATTGATCGTTACAAGGCGCGCCATGTAGCCAAAGGTTTCAATCAGGTCGCTGGGGAGGACTTCTTTGACACTTTCAGTCCAGTCGTCAAACCCACTACCGTTCGCATCCTCTTTTCTTTTGCGGTAACCAACAGATGGACTCTCAGACAGCTAGATGTTCACAATGCCTTCCTTAATGGGCATCTGGCTGAAACAGTCTATATAAAGCAACCCCCAGGGTACGAAGATCCAGCACACCCTGGTCATGTTTGTCTGTTACAGAGGTCGCTATATGGGTTTAAGCAAGCTCCGCGGGCCTAGTTTAAAAGACTGCATGACTATTTATTATCTGCGGGGTTTTCCTCGTCCAAGACTAACGTCTCCCTGTTCTACTATACTACTGAGGTCTCAAAGGTTTTTCTCCTGGTTTACGTTGATGACATCATTATGATGGGTAGCGACGCCGGCTTAGTCGATCATTTACTAAGTCGCTTAGCTTCTACCTTCAAGATTCGGGATTTAGGTAAACCAGGGTTTTTCTTGGGTATCGAGACGATTGACACTAGTGATGGAATGGTTCTCTCTCAGCGTCGTTATATGACAGATCTATTGAATAGGTCTGGATGGTGGACTGCAAACCACTCACTACGCCGGCATCCGTTTCACAGCAATTTACTCCGTTAGAACAGTTGTATGAGAACCCGACGTAGTATCGTCGTATTGTTGGAGCTTTGCAGTACTTAACCATTACGCGTCCGGACTTAGCATATTCTGTCAACCGACTCTGTCAGTTCATGCACTCGCCAACTGATGATCACTGGGCTATGGTCAAGCGGGTGTTACGGTATATCAAGGGCACTCTTAACTATGGGCTGCGTCTCGGACCCTCACTGACTACTACTATTCATGCCTATTCCGACTCCGACTGGGCTGGCTGCCCGATTGACAGGAAGAGCACGAGTGGCTATGCTGTCTTCCTAGGGTCTAATCTTGTGTCATGGCTTTCTCGGAAACAGCGCACGGTAGCTCGTGCATCTACTGAGCCAGAGTATAAGGCATTGGCGGACGTTGCAGCCGAGGTTACTTGGGTTTTCTCTCTACTGCGTGAGCTAGGCTTACATTCCGGTCAACTGTCGCACTTGTGGTGTGACAATTTAGGTGCAACCTACTTGTGTGCAAACCCGGTTTTTCACGCTCGGACAAAGCATGCTGAAATCGACTATCACTTTGTTCGTGACAAGGTAGCTTCAGGAGATTTTGTGGTCAACTTCGTCTCGACTAAAGATCAGCTTGCGGACATTCTCACTAAGCCGCTCACAGGGCCCAGATTTACTACTCTACGAGACAAGCTCAATGTTATAGCTCACCAACCTTGTGCTTGAGGGGGTGTGTGAGTGTTACTATTATTATTGTAATTAATAATGTATAGTCTATAGTAGTAATGTGTGGTATTAGACTTAGTCTTTATATTATATCCTATCTCTTAGGAGTGTTTAGAGGTTCAGTTGGATATACTCTCTGTAATCCGTATTCTGTTGTTATTGGAATTAATCTTCTCTCTCATCCTACTCTATGGTGTTAATTGATTACCCGCTTCTTTTTTGTTGGTAGTGTCTCATGTGCAATTGGGTTACTGGTGCTAGTTTTCAAAAAGAATAGATTTGATCAATTTAGTTTTATTACATTAAAGAATCGGATAAAAGAAATTAATTGTACAATATTTGTAAAGTAATGTACAATTGTACTGTTATAGAAATTCAGATAAAAAAAATATTAATATCATTATAGAATTGAAACTTTATTGGTTTATTAGTCACCAATCTGTCTACTGTGTAAAACTCTTCTTTAGTTTCGACCTGATCCACACAGGGACGTTGGGGAGCTGCATGGATATGTCCTCGTCGACCATATCAGCGAGGGTAAGGTGAGCACACATGCATGCTAGATTGCTAGCAATGTCGGAAGCCGCCATGAGGAGCCACGAAGAAAGAATAGCCACAAACCATAAAACTGCGCATGGTGGCAAAAGGAAAGCTCGCGAAGGAAGCTAGAGAGAAAAAAACATAAATCTTATTCATTTATTATTAAAAGAAATACTCAACTAGGGTTCATATGACTACTATATATTCCTAGATTCCTAGAGGTGCTTTGAGAATAATAGGGGATTAAATTCTATCATTCTAACAAGGAATTTAACAGTAGGTCACTCAAGGAATTTTCTACATACTACAACGGAGACTATAGAGACCTTGAGGAAATTGGTTATTATCATTTGTAAATGGGAGTTCACCTCTGCAATGGGAGTTGCATCTAGAGGCAAGAGGGATCTTGCAGCACGAGGGAGTTGTGTTCTCAATTCTCAGGGTGTTTCATAAAGAACGGCGACAAGTGCTCAGCAACGATGAGGGAGTTGCATCTGGAGGCAAAATCTAATTGTTGGTAACTAAATACTATTTTTAATTAGTAGTGATTACCAATTCATGTGCACCTAATGAATGTAAACTACATCAGGAAGGTAAATTTGGGGGAAGGGGGGTGGGGGGAATAAAGCATTTTCCACTTTATATATCCCCTAGGCTAATAATTAAACATTGATTTTTTTTATGTCTAATATATATATATATATATATATATATATATATATATATATATATATATATACACACACTGATTGTTCAATAAATTACAAATGAAAATTCACACCCAAAGAAAAACAGTGATCAAACTCATCCGGATAAAAGAAATATTACTTTTCACTTTTCAAATAAACGATAATACCTTAATTTTAAAAGGAAAACTATTACATATCAATTTAAATTAAATATTTGTTAAAATGAAAAACATAATAATGAATTTAGAATAAGAACTATTACTTTTTAGTAAAAGGAAATACTCTTGAAATGACAAATTTTAAAAAGTAAATACCCAAAATGGTCCCTCGACTATAGCTAAATTCACAAATTGGTTCTCAACTTTCAATTTCACCCAATTAAGTCCTTAAGTTTGAAATTTTGACACGATTTGGTCCTCCATCTAATTGACCGTTTGTTGACCGTGATCGACGATCTCCAGAATAACCTTCAGCTCTCGTCGGAGCACGTGGAGGCCTCTAGGATGACGTTGCACCGGTTCGGAAACACGTCGTCTTCTTCGCTCTGGTACGAATTCAACTACATTGAATCCAAAGGGAGGATGAAGAAGGTGACCGGGTTTGGTAGATTGCTTTCGATAGTGGATTCAAATGTAACAGTGCGGTCTGGAAATGCAACCGGAACCTTAAAAAACCGACGATGGACCATGAAATTACATATATATCCTCAAAAATCACAGTCAACAAACGGTCAAATAGACAGAGGACCAAATTGTGTTAAAATTACAAAGTTAAGAACTTAATTGGGTGAAATTGAAAGTTGAGTATTAATTTCTGAATTTAGCTATAGTCGAGGGACCATTTTGGGTATTTACTCAATTTTAAAGCAAACTTAACTTATCACTTTTAAACCCTTTTAAAAGTGAACATTATTTTCAAAAACACAAATCCAACTTTTAGATTTGTCTGACACAAGCTTGGGTGAATAACAAACAAACAAACAACCCCCCCCCCCCCCCCCCCCCCCCCACAAAAAAAAAAAACAAAAAAAGAGAGGTTTGTTGACCTCTGATCTGACCACACTGTTCCTAATTAAATAGCTCCGCTGATTGCATTAGCCGCTAATCCAAGTCCGAGGCCTGTCACTATCTGACCAGCAATTTTCCCAATGGTAGACGCCTTGAGCGGAGATGTCTGAGGTGCAAGTGGCGGATGCTGATGTGCGCCGGCCGGCGGGTAATAATATGCGTGTGGTGAAGGGGATTGATGATACGGCGGTGGCGGGTGGTGGTGCACGGCAGCCGGTGGCGGAGGATAATATCCGGGAGGCGAAGGATACTGATGCAGCATTGCGGGTTGTTGAAGTGGCGGCGGTTGATAGTATGCGGGTGGCGGCGGAGGATATTGATGTAGTGTTGCGGGTTGTTGATGATACGGCGGCGGTGGCGGTGGCGGAGGGTGATAATATCCGGGCGGCGGATGCTGTGGAGGTGGTGGGTTATAATATCCAAACTGATGAGGTTTCTGCGGCGGCGGATAGATATACCCTTCCATTTTGAGCGGTGAATTGCAGAACTAAAGAGACTGATACTTAGCTTGTGGCCTGCGTTTGTATTTATAGTGTGAAGAAATGATAGTAATGATTTATTTGTAAGTGTGGAATGATTCAACGGAATGGGTGTTGAGAGTTGAGATCATAAAACTCACCATTTCTATTTAGCTACTCAACCTTCCACCATATTACTCGTACGTACGTAAAAGTCCTCTCTTAATATTCATAGACAGAAACGTAACTAACGTCTTCAATTCCACACACATTCAAAAAAAAAAAAAAAAAAACTAATATAGTTTGGTTATTGGTTTTAAAAATGTAACTTTTTTTTGAAGAGTTAAAAGCGTATATTGTCATGATAAAAAGTTTAGGACTAAAATTGCTAACAATGTAACAAACAATTTTGAGGCTAAAATTACATTTTTCTCAAAATTAAACACATATACAACTACTTGATTTTATTTTTATTACCTACAACATTATGTTATTCCATTGCTATGAGACTAGCTATTCGCATCCCATCATGCACACAAAGTTAACTAGCTTAGTTTGATTCTTACTCGAATGAAGGCATGCAACTAAATTGATGAGTTTGTTCTAATCGAGGTAAATATCATAGTTAAATTAGTTGTACTTACCTTGTTTACCATGTCATAATTAATATTTTTTCTTTCATTTGTTTCAATTTGACTTACCTATTTTATCAATCTTTAGGAAATAAATAGTGAAGAGTTTTTAAATTTGCTATTCAAACATATTATGATAAAGTTAAAGTTAGGACCCACAATGTATGTTAGCCTCCATCAACACTCTCATGACTAGTACTAGTATACTTTGATCTAGTAAACGTGGTAAGTTACACACATATGCATGCATCCTAGCTACTTAATATTATTGTACATACAAAGACTAGGTCTTTAAGTCTTCGCTCCTCTGCTCCCCACATAATAAATGTACATTATATTGCTACCAATTATCAAATTAAATGTAAAATTTAAGCTTCCTACATTTACTGTACGTATTAACAACTCTTCCAAAGTTTTACCCAACACACACTAAGCTAAACTAACTAAATTATGAAGAATTATATATATATATTCAATGAAAAGCTATATATATATATATATATATATATATATATATATATATATATATATATATATATATATGGAGGGATAATGGCACTTTTTCTTCCTAAGTTATATACTTATAGCACTTTTTTCCCCTCAATTATTTAAGTGGCTCTTTTCCCCCCTGAAATGTTAAATGGACATATTTACCCTTAAAATAAATATTTCATTTATTTTTATTCTCCAACAAATTATTACTATAATTTGGTTCAAACAAAACAGATACTATAGCAACCAAACCAAAATATTCCAATTACAATTTATAATCAAAACGCGATATTTAGAGTTTATTAAAATCGCGAACCGAAATGACCGGTTCATGTTCCGAACTGAAAAAATAAAATACATTTATTGTTGAATTTAGACTATTTTAAAATAAAAAATAAAATTTTAAAATAAAGACGATTCAAAATCGCGAACTGGATCCGAAACCGCCGGTTCACGGTTCATGATCCAATTTTTTTTTATTCGTAAATTTAATAAATTGAATTCCAAATATTGGGTTCTAGATCTGAATCATAACTGAAAATTTTTAATTCAATTGCTATAGTGTCTGGTCCAGTTCGAACCGAACCGTGGTAATCGCTACATATACGCAATAATTTGTTGGAGAAGTAAAATAAATAAAATGTTTACTTTAAGGGTAGAAATGTCAATTTAATATATTTGGGGGAAAACCACTACTTTTAAAATAATTGAGGGGGCTAATGTGCTTACATAAATAATTGAGGGGGAAAAATGCTATAAGTATATAACTTTGGGGGAAAAAGTGCCATTTATATATATATATATATATATATATATATATATATATATATATATATATATATATATATATATATATATATATATATATATATATATATATATATAATATATAAGCGGGTTCAGGTGCGGCAGTGTCTTACGGTGCGGCAACACCAATAGTTCACCAAATATGCACCATCAACGATAGGAAATACACCACACAAAACAGAGTAAACAGAGCCCTGCATCACCAAACACACACCATTAGGTGTGAGTAAAAACACCATACACTGTTCGGAAATACACCATTGTTATATGGTGTGTTTTTTTGAGTCTGTGGTGTATTTTGTGATGTTTTATTGCATTTCATTGGTGTGTGTTTTTATTACACTGTTGGTGCATATTGTTAACACTGTTGGTGTATTCTGGAATTTGACCGCACCGCCGCACCGTAAGACCCCGCCGCATATGAGTGCTCTTCTATATATATATATATATATATATATATATATATATATATATATATATATATATATATATATATATATATATATATATATATATATATTGTAAGGATCCTATACGGTTGAATGCTTCCCGTGCGGTTGTGCGGTTGATTAATGTGAGTGAGGTTTGTATTCAATGTGTGTGAGTATTGTGCTTAATGTGCCTGAGATTTGTACTTAATGTGCGTGGATGTGTAATGTTAATGTGCGTGAGTTTTGTACTTAAGATGTGTAAGTCTTGTGCCTAAGATGCATGAGTTGTCTGCTTAATGTGTGTGAGTGTGTTCTTCATCCATTGCTGTGAAAATTATGGGCATCCATTGTTGCATTTTCTTCTTGTTTTTTGTTTTGAAGTGGTAGAGGAATGAATTTTGTCATGTTTTTAACATAAAATCAGAACAGTCATATGTGCGTTTACATATATCCATCAATTCACACACAATCAGAAAAGTTTCACCCACCTTCTCTTTCTGTTCTGCTTCCTTCTGAGCTCGTAATTTTGAACTTAAGTCACGCACATTAAGCACAAACTCCATGCACATTAAGCACAATACTGAAGCACATTAAGTATAAAACTCACACACATTAACATTACATACGCACATTAAGCACACTACTCACGCACATTAAGTATATAACTCACGCACATTAATCTACCGCACAACCGCACGGGAAGCCACAACCCCCCCCCCCCCCCCCACACACACACACACCCACACCCACACACACACACACACACACACACACACACACACACACACACACACACACATATATATATATATATATATATATATATATATATATATAATAAAGTTCAAATGCGGCGGGGTCTTCCCGTGCGGCGGTGCGGCGGAATTCCAGAATACACCAACAGTGTTAACAATATGCACCAACAGTGTAATAAAAGCACACCACAATGAAATGTAATAAAACATCACAAAATACACAACAGACTCAAAAAAATACACCATATAACTCACCACCCCCAATGGTTTATTTCCGAACAGTGTATGGTGTTTTTACTCACACCTAATGGTGTGTGTTTGGTGATGCAGGGCTCTGTTTACTCTGTTTTGTGTGGTGTATTTTCCTAACGTTGATTGTGCATATTTGTTGAACTATTGGTGTTGCCGCACCGTAAGAAATCGCCGCACCGTAAGAAATCGCCGCACCGTAAGACACTGCCGCACCTGAACCCGCCTATATATATATATATATATATATATATATATATATATATATATATATTCAATGCCAAGCACCTTGTGCTCAGATGACATGTAATACCCTCTTCCATGTGAGAGCTTATGAGATCGAGCTTTATATTTGCAAATTAAATAGCAGCTTATAAATGTATATATGGTGAATACTTTTTAATGAGACAACTGTATATTCTAGCAAGTAGCAACCAGTCAACCACTAACCAAATGAATCATAATTATGAGAGTTAATATCCAATTTGATTCCTCGACTATTAGGATTTTACTACTTTAATTTGGTCATCAATTTTTAAATTTGCTCAATTTAATTAATTCCTAATTATACAATTTTTCTTTTTTTTTTTTATCTAAAATAGCGCTTTGTCCAAACCAAAATTGTCCTGATTAAGACCATTTTGGTTAACATTTCATAATTGAAAATGAAATTGAACAAGTTTAGAAGGCGAGAACCAAAGTACTGAAATTCTAATAGTCGAGTAACTAAATCGGGTATTAGCTCCAATTATGATGATTAACAAATGCAATGGCTTACATTTTACAAGGCACTTTATATATATGATGAATGCAATATAATGTCTCTTTTAAATTAATTATCTTAAATTTAAAAATAAAAGATAAAAAAATCATTCATTCTAAATTTCTAATACACAAGTCAACACTAGTCTAGGTCTTTGCCTCCTTCCCACCACCTTAATTAATTGCTATCTATAATTATTTACCAACATTTCATTGTCTCTCTCATGCATCTACTAAATGACATCTACTTAATACAATATCGCATATTGTTAGGTTATATATATATATATATATATATATATATATATATATATATATATATATATAGGGATGCACTCAGGTGCGAATAAGTGCCCAAGAGAGAATATGCGAACAAATCCGCGCGCAACACGTGTCCAGATCTAATAGATTAAAAAAAATGAGGTGACATTTTCGTAAATAATTAAACATCGAAGTGCAAGTAAAATCACTTACAAGTGCATCTACTTTCACCTATAAGTGCATGTAATTTTGCCTTGTTAACATTCACTTCCCGCAAACATTCATGCACCTGGGTGCACTTACTTATAACTATAGGTTCAACTATTTATAACTATAGGTGCTTCTACTTTCACCTATAAGTGCAGATAATTTTGCCTTGTTAACATTCATTGATCTGAGTTCAGCGGGTAGTAATACCCCTGAAAACCACCCGCAAACATTCATGCACCTAGGTGCAACTACTTATAACTATATGTGCAACTACTTAGAACTATAGGTGCAACTACTTATAACTATAGGTGCACTTAGTATTGATACTCAGTGTAAATTTTTACTTCCACCTATAATACATTTTACATGCACTTGTAATACATTTTACTTGCACTTCGATGTTCAATTATTTACGAAAATGCCACCGCGCTTTTTTTAAAAAATCAGTGTTTCTCATCCATTAGATCTGGACACGTGGACGGATAGAATCCATTCCTATTTCGCGCCTGAGCGAAGCATCGCATGTGAGTGCGATTATATATATATATATATATATATATATATATATATATATATATATATATATATATATATATATATAGGGTTTGGATCTGGTGCACCCCCTCTAATAGATGAGCCCATGAGGCCTAATAATACCCATTGATTAGATTCCCATCTATGGTTGAGATTAAAAGAAATATTTTCAGTTATTATCTATGGTAAGGTTAGATTAGTAATTTGGTTAGCTGATTTAATTAATGAATTAATTTAAAAGGAATATGAATCATCTTTTGATGCTTTTGAGGATGGAAATTAATAGATTCTATTAATAAAAAGATTAGATAACATATTTAATGTGAACAAGCTGATGATAGTAGGAGCAGCAAGTTAGGACTTTCAGCAAATGGACATTGGTAGTCACGGTAAGTGCATATACACAACATAGTCTGTGCGTTTTCTGGTTTTTCCGGTAATGGTTGAGATGTGAAAAGTGTCTGGGGGTGGTCGTTAGCATGCGTTCACACCCGGTGTGCGTACGGGTACACCTGCCTGTGCGTACATATATACTTCCACCGAGCTGTTTATGTGTTGTTTTTGCTTTGCCTTGTACTGCTCAGTGCATGTGTACTTTTTTGTCCGTGCATATTAGGTTGTTTTTTGTTTTGTCCGTGCATACTTCGTGTCGCTGCATATGCTGGTTTTTGTATAATGCTTATAACATATACGCCGTTCTACCTTACAAAAAACCTGCTCTGTGTCCGTGATTTTGGTATTGTTTTAGTTTGTTGTAAGTGCTTGAACGGTTCGAGTCTGTGCGTATGGTCGTTTTGAATATTTCTTATCAACTGGACGATGAAGGGGGGGTGCCCGAGATTTGAACGTTGCATTTTTTTTTTATTAACAGGAGTTAGCATTTTAAGAAATGGGTCTGTGCATAATTCAATCTTTTATATATATATATATATATATATATATATATATATATGTATTATACATGTAAAAACGCACAAACCTTGGGGCCTATGCACATACAATAATTTAAAATGCACGGACTACATATGTGTGTTATGCACATTTCCATCTACTTATGCAAATTTCAAAATTTAAATAACCATGCATTAACAAAAAGCTGGGTAATGAACGGTAATAGCAAATTGACCATAGAAATAATGCGTAATACCAAATTGGTCATCGCGGGGGCAAATTCACTTATATATATTATATACATGTATATACGCACAAACCATTGTGGACCAATGCATAGACAACAAATTATAATAATATATGCATTAGTACACCTAAAAAAAAAAGTGCATGTATGGAATGCGTTGTAGACGAAAGGTACGTGCATAGTTGCGCACTGGATATCATGTGCGAAAGGCAGTGTAAAATGGACGAATAATATTTCATATTTAAGTTTTAACGCACTGTTAATAAGAAAACTCGAAATGACATCTGGTCCAAGTCCGAAGCAATACATAAATACAAACAAAAACGTAGAGTTGGGGATAGAATAATAATACTAAATATAATAAAGGTGTTCAACGAGACGAGTCAGTTGCCCTCATGGCGGAGTTGAAATTCATTCGGCGATGGGTGTTGTTTTGAAACACCAGGATATCATACATATATCGTGTGCGTAAGGCACGCAAGGCACGTGCGTTACCTCCGCAAAAACCACAATCCCATGAAGCATAAGGCTGTCCAACATAACACCTCCATGTGTCACATCGCGAACACACCACAATCTACTTTATTCTTGGCATCGCGACACGAGAGGCGAACCCTCCGGGGCGTGAACCTAGTGACCTTCAAAAACATTGCGGTGGCCTCCACATCCTCCAAGAAAACGGTTAAGAACTCATGCTACAAAAATGACATTGTATTAATAGATAATACAGCCTAGTCCTTAACAAAATGACAGTGTGGCTATAACTACACAAGTATATATTGAATATACAATTAGAATTAAATTGTTAAAAAAGCATACCAGCAAAGCAGGGATGTGGAGATACTTGTCTAGTGCGATATCACCAATAGAAATGCACACACATTGTCGCTACTGCGCCCATACCCATCTCATATTATTCATTTTTAATATGCTCAAAATTAAAATTTCAAACCCACGATACTAAATCTACACAAATATGTTTGACATGCTTAACGCAATTACAATATCCCCTAATTGCACATACTATATCCCACAAAACTATACTGGAACGCACATACTATATCCCACAAAACTATACTGGAACGCACATACTATATCCCAAAGATGCATTTACCTTCATTCCAAATCGAAGGCAATTCTGCCTATCCCCCTAAAACAATAGCAAAAAAAGCCCAAGCAAATATACAGATAAAAAAGGCAAAAAAAAAAAAAAAAAAAAAAAAAAAAGAAGGCAAAATGCACGAAATGTGCTTGTAAAAGATGGTAACATGGGTGCAATGAACATAACTTACGCTAACATGGAATGCACACGCATAGTCACTACTGCGCCCATACCCCACCCATATTATTCATTTTTAAAATGCTCAAAAATTAAAATTACAAAACCAAACTACTAAAACTACACAAATATGTTTGACCAAACTTAACGCAATTACAATATACCCTATATGCACATACTATATCCCACAGAATTTATATTTGATGCACAGACTATATCATTGAATCATTGTAATATCTACAACACAAAAACATCATTAAATTATCTGGTTCACGTACAGAGATGAGATGTGCCAACTTCTAACCACCCACCGCGAGATGTTTTTGATGAAATAGAGATGAGATTTGCCAACTTCTAACCACCCACCGCAAGATGTTTTTGATGAAATAAAGCTACAGAGAAACACAGAAAATCTTAAATCATAATTGGTGGCAGTGGTAAATAGATTCCACTTGTGACTCAACCAAGACAATGAATACTACCAGAGGTAATAAGATTTAACTTTGCACTGAGTAGATTAACAATTACCCTACTTGTAACATTCGCCTTTACAAACAATTAAGAACTTGAGCACATCAACATAAAAAATAAAAAAATAAACAAAAAAAAATTAAAAAAAAAAAACAGTTAGTTCAAGAGCTATAATGATTGTTCATAGAATGAAAAGATATTGTGAGGAATAAAGAACAATGAACTTGGCATGGCTCTTAAGCGAAGAACATCCAGCACCAACATGTGTCACATTCCAAGTTGAATTGTTCTGAATGTTTTAAATTATAATAATGTGTAACTGGCCAGTGTAGGAGAGCAAGAACCAAAGCATAACCAAGTAATTACAAAAAGAGATAACATCCACGAAATTACAGGTGAACAGCTAAGAACAAGACAAATTCATACCACTTGAAACTAGAATAGAAGCATATATTACCAAAATCAGTTACTAGAAATACTGATGATTCGTGCAGATTGCAATGCAGTCTGATAAGGCATCCAAACATCAAACTCCAACACCGAAAATCTTAAATTAAAATGCTAAAAAATTAAAATTACAAAACCAAACTACTAAAACTACACAAATATGTTTGACCAAACTTAACGCAATTACAATATACCTTATATGCACATACTATATCCCACAGAATTTATATTTGACGCAGACTATATCACTAATATGCATCTTCCTTCATTCCAAAATCGCAGGCAATTAAACCTATCGCCCTAACACATTTACAAAAACAAGCCCAACCAAAAAAATTCTGAAACAGGATAAAAAAAAAAAAAAAAAAAAAAATGCAGCAAACGCCCCAGAGCCCCATACCAAAAAAAAAAAAAAAAAAAACCACAACCCATACAAAAACACGGGGGCACAGATTGGCAGCCATTGGAGCACAAACCTGCGAGGAAAAACAAGAGGACAACCATAGACATGCAAGACACCCCATACTTGACTTCAGAACTCCAACACCCCAAAAACCCCCAATGTTGTAATAACTTACGATTAACCACAAAAAACCCGAAATCTAAACCCAAACCGTAACAAGTAGCTTGCCATACCCCGCCTCCCAGGGCGATACCGAGTCCGCCGCCATTGGAGCAAACATCCGGCGAAAAAAAAAATACAAAATTACTGGGGATTGCAATTACCTTCGATGGAACCACCATTACCCCGCCGTTGCCTCTTCGATCGGCGTACAGTTGACGCCACCATGACGAGCTTCACCGCTGAGATTTTTGGATGGAGAGGGAGAGAGGATAGAGGTCGCCGATTGATGTAACTCTAAGAAAAAAGATATGTGCGGGGAGTAGTACTCTAGCAGATGGAAGAGACAGACATGGAATACAAATGGTTTAAATCTCATTGCAGATTCCAAGGCGAATTAAATACACCGTATTATAAAAAGCTAATGTGAATTTACAAAAAAAAACCCTCATGTTACAAATTAGCTGATACACGTGTGAATTTTCCCTGTTGATCTGGACCATTCATCTAAACTAATTAATGGTCCGAAAAGAGGCTCACCAGCTCATCTGCCAAGGGGGGTGCACCTGATCCAAAATCTATATATATATATATATATATATATATATATATATATATATATATATATATATATATATATATAAAAAAAATCATTCATTCTAAGTAGTTATACGTTGGGTGACATAAGATGTTAATTTGAGTGACATATCACTAATACTTATAAATCATATACATGACCACGCCATCACGAGTGGTCGAACTAACATTTCGAATTTATGGCATATGTATCACTTCACTTCTATATCCAAAATGTAAAATAAACTTTGCTCATGTTACAGTCTAACAAGCATGAACTTTTGATGGATAGAGCTAATGCAAAAGCTCCTCCCACGCATACACTTCCTATGATCAAATCATCCCATTCAATGGCATGATCATAGTAAAGGTCGTCATCGTCAAGCTATTGGGGGAAAAAGTGCGCGCTCAATCAAGCTTTAGGACTCGGCACACCTTGTCAGAGTCATTCATAGAGAAGTACGTGTAAGCACATTGATCCACGTAAAGCATACTATATACGTGGTAATAAATAAAAGTTAGGTCCACTAACCTCCAGCCATAGCTTATATTCCTGATAGATCTTGATCGCCTGGACTCGTAGTCTGACAGGCGGGAGTTCCTCGGGCTGCTGTAATGTTACCGTAAAATCACCGTAGATTCTATTGTGTTTCTCTCACTTCTCTCAGTGACTGTAGATGGTGTATGATTCGTCAACCGAGCAGTGAGAGGACTTGGGAATCTAAATAACCTACATCCCATCAATGTAGGTAACTAATTACCTAATGCTGACTAAGTTCTAATACTTAGTCAGCCTATTGATTTGCACCACTTATTTAATATTATTATGGTTATAATAATCTTAATAATAATATTAAGGGAAAACGTTACATTCTCCCACTTGGTACAAATACGGAACCCAAGAACAAGATTTACACCAACCATAATGATATGTCCTCCTTAGCGCAAGTAATATCCATTATGATCAAATGCAAATTGTCCTTGAGTCCTTTAGGTAATCAAACTTAATGAAACAAACCATATGTTCATTTCAAGTCCACTGAAGTATATTTTCTTATTGAGATAAAACTGAATTGTGTACACACTCAAAGAAAATATCTGAAGTATCTGAAGAAAAATTGAAGTGCAAAAGAATTTCATTATTAAACTGAATGTATATACAAAATTACAAAGTGGACGAAAGTCCCATTTTCTGAATTAGATCCTTGAATTTAGACGGAGCCATGCCTTTAGTCAAGGGATCTGCTAGCATCAACTCAGTATTAATGTGTTCAATGAATACAACTTTATTCTTGACATGCTCCCTAATGGCTAAGAACTTAATGTCGATGTGTTTACTTTGACTCCCATATTTTTCGTTCTTAGTTAGGAAGACTGCAGCTAAGTTGTCACAGTAAACTTTCAATGGCTTAGATATAGAATCCACAATTCTAAGCCTGGAGATGAAATTCTTGAGCCACACACCTTGCGAAGTAGCCTCGAAACAGGACACGAACTCGGGTTCCATGGTAGAAGTAGTTATTAAGGATTGTTTAACACTTCTCCATGAAATTGCCCCACCAGCCAATATGAAGACGTACCCGGAAGTTGATCTCCGAGAATCAACACAGCCAGCGAAGTCCGCATCAGAATAACCAACAACATCCAGGATGTCCGTCTGCCTAAAACCCAACTTGAAGTCTTTAGTACCTTTGAGATACCTCAGAACTCTCTTCACAGCTCCCTAGTGGTCCAAGCCTGGATTATGCAAGTACCGCCCTAACATACCAACGGCAAAGGCAATGTCGGGCCTTGTACAAACTTGAATATAGCCAAGACATCCAACCGCTTCAGCATATGGAATATCCTTCATACGCTCCTTCTCCAAGTCGTTCTTAGGACATTGGTCCAAACTAAACTTATCCCCTTTTGCAATGGGAGCAACATTCAGTAAACAATTTTTGATCCGAAATCTTTCCAAAACTTTGTTAATATATGTTTCCTGCGATAGACCCAGTATGCCCCGGGACCTATCCCTATGAATCTTTATGCCAATGACATAAGATGCTTCACCCATATCTTTCATATCAAAATTTTTGGAAAGGAACTGTTTCACGTCGCGAAGCATCCCCACCTCATTAGTGGCGAGTATGATATCATCCACATATAAAACAAGGTAACAGATTTTACTCCCACTAACTTTCTGGTATATACAAGGATTTAAGGGACTTTCAACAAAACCAAATGATGAAATGACCCCGTCAATCGTATGGATTGATTGTATGTATGTATGTATGAAGATTTTCATATGCGAACAATTGTATGGATTGATTGTTTGTACGTACTGTATATAATTTGATGGATTACAGTACTTAAAGTTTCTTGATTTGTTAATCACTTACATACTGCATATGCTTTCATAATTATTTGTGTTTATCGCTTCCGCCATATTACTGCATATTGGTCTGTTAATTAATTATGTGTTAATTATGTATGTAGTCTGATTCTTTGCATATTAGTGCGGATAATTATGTATGTCGATATTTTATGATATTCTTTATTATAGTATATCTATGTAACTTGGTATCTAATTATGATTGATTTGTTAGTCAAGTGGCCAAATTATAAAGTTTTAATAGATATCAAATTTAAATAAAATTCAATTACCCATGATTATGTGATGCTTATAAATTATAATGAGATGACATGATTTTATTTATTTATTTTCTCTAATGTATTGGGTAAATTGAAGTTTAGTAATTTTGAAATATTTAAGAGTCGCCCAAAGGTTGATCAATTATTTCATAATTATAAACATAATAGTGGTTAATTATTTATATTTGATTGGATTGTTTAGCATATCTAAAGATAGCAAACAAGTCTAGTCAAAATATACTTAATGGCCAATTATATGAAAATTTTTAGCATCGTATTATATTTAAAGTTATATGTTGTTGGATCACCCAAAGGAGACCTTCAATGTATTTGATTGTTTATGATTATGTTGATTAAATCTGTTTATCTATTTATGTATTGAAACATAATTAATGGTTGAGTATTTTATATGTATTGCAGCATCTTGTTGTGTTTCAATTCATTCGCAAGCTGCGTCAATTGTTAAGTATAATGGGCTGAATTTTGCTGAGTGGCATGAACAAATTCAGTTTCACCTCGGTGTTCTAGATCTTGATATAGCACTCTTGACTGACAAGCCCGCTGCTATTGATGATAATAGCAGTGCTGATGATGTAGCTTTCCATCAAGCATGGGAAAGATCGAATAAACTCAGCTTAATGCTTATGTGAATGACACTTGGAAACAACATTAAGTCCACAATTCTCAAATTTGACAGTGCTAAAGATATGTTAAAACATGTAGAGGACAATTCACATTCTGAATGTGCTGATAAGGCCCAAGTAGGTACACTTATGAGTAGACTAACCACCATGAAATTTGATGGTTCGTGTACCATGCGTGATCAAGTCATTGAGATGTTGCTTATCAGCAAAGTTAAGGTCCATGGGAATGGACGTGAGTGATACTTTCCTTGTACAATTTATTTTAAACTCTTTACCTCTCGAGTATGAGATATTCCAAGTGAATTACAATTCCATTAAAGGTAAGTGGAATGTGCTCAAATTGCATAAAATGTTAACTCAAGAGGAAACAAGGCTTAAGAGACAGACAAGGATTCACTCAATTAATCTCATGGGTCAGTCAAGGGCTGGTAAGAAGTTTGGAAAGAAGAATCAAAAGGGTAAGAAATGACCAATGAAGACTAATGAGTCATCTTCTAAAATCCACAAAAAGGAACACAAGAATGACAAGTGTCATTTCTGCAAGAAATCTGGACATTTTCAGAAAGATTGCCTTAAGCGTAAGGCATGGTTCGAAAAGAAAGGTATACATTATATATTAGTATGTTTCGAATCAAATTTAACTGAAGTTCCTTGGTGGATTGATTCTGGTTCCATTACTCATGTTTCAAATACTATGCAGGGATTCCTTATGACCCAAACCATAAAGCCAAATGAAAAAATGTGTGTTCATGGGGAACCGAGTCAAAGCTCCAGTAGAAGCGATTGGAACTTATCGTATAATTTTAGATACTGGACATCATTTGGATTTGTTTGAAACTCTTTATGTTCCTTCAGTTTCTAGGAATTTAATTTCTTTGTCAAAACTGGACTCTTATGGTTTTTCCTTTAAATTTGAAAATGGTTGTTTCAGTTTATTCAAACAAAATCATTTTATTGGTTATGGTATTCTTTCTAATGGTTTGTACAAACTAAAGCTTAACAATCTATTTGCTAAAACTCTTTTAACCCTGCATCATTGTATTGGAACTAAACGAAGTTTAGTGGATGAAAGATGAGCTTACTTGTGGCAAAAACGTTTCGGCCACATATATAAGGAAAGGATTCAAAGACTTGTAAAGAATGAAATCCTTCCTGAATTATATTTTACTGATCTCGGTATTTGTTTGGATTGTATTAAAGAAAAATATTCAAAACACACAAATAAGAATGCAGCCACAAGAAGCACACAGCTCATTGAAATTATACACACTGATATATGTGGACCTTTTGATGTCCCAACTTTCGGAAAAGAAAAATATTTCATCACATTTATTGATGATTTTTCACGTTATGGTTATGTCTATTTGTTGCATGAAAAATCTCAATCGATAAATGCCTTAGATGTATTTGTGAGTGAGGTTGAAAGACAATTAGACAAAAAGGTGAAAGTTATAAGATCTTATAGGGGTGGTGAGTATTATGGAAAGTATAATGAAAGTGGACAATGCCCTGGTCCATTTGCTAAATTTCTTGAAAAATGTGGTATTTGTGTTCAATACACAATGCCCGGTACACCACAACAAAATGGTGTTGCAGAAAGGCGTAATCATACCTTAATGAAAATGGATAGGAGTATGATGAGTTATCCTTCTTTACCCTTATCATTGTAGACATATGCTTTAAAAATTGCCGCTTATTTATTAAACAGGGTTCCTAAAAAGGCAGTTTCAAAAACACCTTTTGAACTGTGGACATGAAGGAAACCTAGTTTAAGACACCTTCACGTTTGGGGATGCTCCGCGGAGATACGCATTTATAATCCGCATGAAAAGAAACTGGACTCAAGAAACTGTAAATGCTAAGTTCATTGAGAATGATAACATAAGTGGGAGCGTTGAACCACGAAAAGTGGAACTTAAAGAAGTTACGATGCAAGATTCTCTGATATCTTCTTCTCAATTTGTTATTCCTGTGCATCAAATTACTCTGCATGGAGTTACTCAAGTTGCTCATCTTGCAACGGTTGAACAATTTAATCACATTCCTGAACAAGAGATTAATGATCAAGAGATTAATGATTAACCACTCCATGTTGAAATAAAAAATAATCCCACAAATGATATTCCTACAGAAATAGCGCCTACAAGAAAAATGCACATAGACAACACTAGAAAGACAACTGTTTTTAACAAAAGTGTTGTCTTTTGTATAAAAGACAACAGTTTGATGTAAAACCGTTGTCAACAATCCGAATGACCCTCTACACTATATAAGGTACCTTTCCCTCCCTTTAAAGGGGGCATCATCTGAGCACTACAGGCACCCTGGTCTAGTGATCTTTGTATTTGGGCCGCCAGAAAAATTGGTCGTGATATTTGTATTTGGATCTTTGTATTTGAGCTGACAGTCTGTGTAATACTTCATCTTTGTGGTGTATTACCATTAAGTTTGAGTCTCTTGAGTTCCATATTGGTCGAATGTTCCTTGTTCCTTGTTAGTTTATGGTTACGCTTCGGGGACGAAACATCTTTTAAGGGGACAGAGTGTGATACCCCAATTATTTTTGATAATATTGTTTGATACTAATATTCTCCAAAATTATTTTGAATGATCCAAAATTATGTTATTATTATTATTATTATTATTATTATTATTATTATTATTATTATTATTATATTATTATTATTATTATTATGTAACCCAAAATTATTTGAGACTAATCTACTAATATTATGTCATGGCTCTCTTATATTTCTAAACTTAGTACAGTAAATAATTTCTTAAACTAATATATATTTTGCCCCAAATACCGAAATAGGTATTTATATATGTACTGGTAGAGTGGTAAATATGTAATTAGATATATGTAATTGTTAATTTAGGTAGATATGTACGTGTGTGTGTGTATATATATATATATATATATATATATATGTGTGTGTGTGTGTGTGTGTGTTGTTAATTACTAAACCCTTCTGTTCTTATATGTAAATATATATTCCTAATCTCTTCTCTATTATTACGTATATATTTATATTCCTAATCCCTTCTCCTTCATCATCATCCAACAATTCCATTCAGAATTTATAAAATTCTTTAGCGGCACCGAATAAGGGAAAAAAAAACTTAGTCCTCTTTGTCATTGATTCAATTATCGATTGGTATTCTCCTCTTCCTTCTCTATTAATTGTAGGGATTCAAGGGTTTCGTTGATTTGGGAGTTCAGGTAAAATTGTAAAATTTATGTTCACTCAAAATTTATTTTAACCCCATAAGAATCAAAAATATTTTCCTAATTGTTTATGTGAAAAATCTTTTTCTTCAAAGATTTATTTTGTTATTGGTGATAGTTGCTATGTGATTCTTGATCTTTGTGAATATTATTGTGTTCAAGTGAAATTGAATTTTAAAGACATAATATTATTGTGTTCAAGTGAAATTGAATTTTAAAGACATATATCTAAATCCTGAGCATTGTATTTTTAAAGTGTACATATATACATGAAGTTCATTGTTCTGTAATTTGTGCATAGTTTCCATTGGATTCTGACAATTATTAGCGTCACAAAGAATATTATTTATTTGTGGGACCCTCTTAGTCATCGCATTCACAATGAGGATTGGAAACATGTAGAATTGTAATGATTTTTTTTAATTTATTTCTCTTTTATCCATATGATTATTATATTATCTGAATATCAACAATTATGAATATATGAAGGACTGAATATATGAAGGCTATGAAAATGTTTCATGCGGTCACTAGGAATGGAAAGAAACGACGAAGTAAAACTGTTTGGGAAATTGTCAAGGTAATTTAAGATTTTTAACTAAGTATATATAAGTGTTTGTATATGTATTTATATCTAGATAAATTGTTATTGCACATGCAAATATTATTTAACATCTGTAGGCTCCTCTTCAATCGGATAGTAACCAATGTGGTTTCTATGTCATGGCTTACCTGAAAACTTTAATTGAGAATATGCCAGACATTGATGATAAAGATTCTGTTCAAGCACTGGTAAGATAATTTTTATCATTATGCCTGCCTCTATCTCATTAAATTTTATTCCTTCATTGTTTATATATAGCTAGCTTTACTTGTCAAGTACGTTGTTAACGAGAAGAGTTATTACTATATAATGTTACTATGTCTCACTATCTAGCTATCTCATGATATTATGTGCACTGTGGACCCTTTTTTAATTATTTCAAATAATTTTATAAAATTCATCATATTGTGGTTATGTTGAGTACGTACTTATATATTTTTACTAAATTTTTACATGTAGTTCAAACAAGTTGATTACGACAAAACGGTTATTGATCTAGTGCGTTCTGAATGGGCACATATTGTATCAAGTTATATAGAGTAGGTATGGTTATGATGATTAGAACTTTGTGAACATTTAGACCCGGTTCTTGAAATTGTTTTTTGAAGTAGGGATGGTGATTGGATTGGAATTAGTTCTTGAAGTATTTTGACTTGGTAATTAGTTCTTTTGTGTTTTGAACGTTAGCTTGTGCAAAATTGTGTAACTATACACTTGGTGATGGTGATTGGATAAATTATTTTGTTATATGATATTTAAAATCTAAACAGGTTAAAAACAACGGTTTAAAACTGTTTTCCTCCATATATAAGACAACGGTTAAAAACCGTTGTTTATATTCTTCAAATTATCAAGAATATAGCAGGTTTCAACAACATACAATAGACAATGGTAAAAAATGGTTGCCTTTTCTACAAAAGACAACAGTGTAAAACCGTTGTCTATTTGTGTCACTTTTAGCAACACCGGTTTCAACAACACTCAATAAACAATGGCTTTTAACCGTTGTCTTTTCTAAAAATAGATAATGGTTAAAAACCATTGTCTATGTGTGTCACTTTTAACAGCACCGACTTCAACAACACTCAATAGACAACAGTTCAAAACCCGTTGTCTTTTCTAGAAAAGACAATGGTAAAAAATTGTTGTCTATGTGCGTAACTTTTAACAACACTGGTTTCAACAACACTCAATAGACAACGGTTCAAAAACCGTTGTCTTTTCCAGAAAAGACACAACGGTTAAAAACCGTTGTCTATGTGCGTGACTTTTAACAACACCGGCTTCAACAACACTCAATAGACAACGGTTAAAAAATCGTTGTCTTTTCTAGAAAAGACAAAGGTTAAAAACCATTGTCTATGTGCGTGACTTTTAACAACACCGGTTTCAACAACACTCAAAAGACAATGATTTTTTTTCTAGAAAAGACAATAGTTAAAAACCGTTGTCTATGTGCGTGACTTTTAACAACACCGGCTTCAACAATACTCAATAGACAACGGTTCAAAAACTGTTGTCTTGTCTATAAAAGACAACGGTTAAAAACCGTTGTCTATGTGCGTGACTTTAACAACACCGGCTTCAACAACACTCAATAGACAACGGTTAAAAAACCGTTGTTGTTTCTAGAAAAGACAACGGTTAAAAATCGTTGTCTATACGCGGGACTTACAACGACCATGGCTTCAACAACAGAAATTATACCCCTACGACAACGGTGAAACACCGTTGTCTATGTGCAATTTTCTTGTAGTGAGATCTCAAAGACAAAGAAGATCAGCTATATCTGATGATTATATGGTTTATCTTCAAGAATCAAATTTTGATATTGGAATTGATGAAGATCCAGTTTCATTTTCACAGGCTATAAATAGTTCTAATTCTTCTAAATCGGTTGAAGCCATGAAAGATGAGTTAAAATCAATGGAACATAATGCAGTATGAGAATCGATCTTGTTGAATTGCCTGAAAGTTGTAAGCCAGTTGCCTATAAATGGGGTTTTAAGACCAAATACGACTCAAATGGCAATATCGAACGATATAAGGCCAGACTTGTTTCCAAAGGTTTTACTCCAAAAGATGGAATTGATTTCAATGAAACATTTTCACCTGTTTCAAAGAAAGATTTATTTAGAATAATTATGCCATTAGTAGCTCATTATGACTTAGAGCTACAGCAGATGGATGTGAAAATTGCCTTTCTGAATGGAAATTTAGAAGAAGAAATTTACATGAACCAGCCTGAGGGTTTTTCAGTTGAAGGAAAGGAACACATGGTGTGTAAACTTAACAGAACGATATACTGACTTAAGACAAGCTTCCCGACAATAGAATCTTAAGTTTAATGATACTGTAACGACCATTGGATTTAAGGAAAACACTGTTGATAGATGTATATATATTTGA